>NC_050578.1:41734380-41799642 GCF_011100635.1 Trichosurus vulpecula | reverse complement strand
CCCACCGAAGCTGCTAGCTGGGTTGTTAAAACAATGTGGCCAATAGGAAACACTTTGTTAGAGGCTTAATTATGCTTTAGTTTCCCAGAGGCTATTGATCTTCAAATCTTACCTTTTTTTGAAATTCACTGAGAACCAGAAATTCAGCAAGAAGAGGCATTTTTAGTCAGGCAAAATATACCTCACAAAGTTACTGACTTAAAATTCATTCGTTTTACAAAAAGAAAAACCCCAATGATCCTTGCTCACACTATTAATACATAATGTAAACAATAGGTTTGATTATTTACTTTTCCAGCCAATCACTGAAGTAAAGAGCATACTAGAAAAGTTATAGGGTAAATTAGCACAGCGATGGTATCAACAAATGAAGGCTGATAATCTGACATTATGAGAAGAGAAAGAAAGGTTATAAAAAGCAGTCACAAGCACTGCAAAAACAGCAGTATTTAAAGCATTTTACAATCTTGTCCCTTCCTGTCTTTCTAGTCTTATAAATGACTCCCCTCTATGCACTCTGTGGTTCAGTCATATTGGCCTACTTGCCAGTCTTCAAACACAATGCTCTGTCTCCCATCTGAGTGTCTTTGCATAGGCTGTTCTCTAAGCCTAAAATCCTTTCCCTTCTCCCCTTTGCTTCTGAATTACAGGTTTCCTTCAAGATTCAGCTCAAATAACACCTTTCACAGAAGGCTTTTTTCCCCCAGTCTCTACTCCCACCCCTAGGTGTTAGCACCTTCAGTTATAAGGTTGATTTCTGTGTACTCTGTATGTACCTATTTATGTACATGTTGTCTATAATAGCTGTGCACTACAATGGGTAGAGAACTCACCTCAGAACCAGGAAGATGGCGCAATCCTTTCTGATACATATTGGCTTTTGTGTCTCCAAGCAAGTTACTTATCCTCTCATTGAACTAGACTGGGGAGGTGAGTGGGTGGGTAGTAGGGGGTGGATAAGCTATTGTCTAAGGGCCAATTCCAGGCTGGCCTTTTATGGAGCTCTGGCTAAGAAAGTTTTTTTTTAATATATTTTAAAATAAAGTGCCATCGCATTTAAATATAAAAAGAAAATCTTAACTCTTAGACACTATGGGCCCTAGTTACTGACTCCTATAGTCTAGGCAACTCTCTATGGCTATAAACTGCATAGAATTTGCCAGCTGACATACTTAGTAGAAATTTCCTTTACTGGAGTTCCCCAAAAAACAATGAAATCACAATTCCAATTCATATGCTCCGTTTTCTATGGTCTCCCCTCCCCCCCCCCAGTAAGTTACACGAAGGCAGAGACTACTTTTTCTTTTTCTTCCAATACCCAGTGCTTAGCATAGCACTTGGAGCATAGTAAGCACATAATAAATACTTGCTAATTGATTAGTTTACTGAGGGCGCTACTTTATCATAATACGGAATACTTCTGGATCTATGATTTCACCAACGGATGTGATGGTTTATTACGTGATTCTTGAATGTGCTCTCCCATAAAGCCTCTTAATATGATATACGAAAAATGTTAGAGGCCTTCTAGGTCTTCTTATGCACCAGTACAGAACTCAGGCTATCGTCTCCTGAAACATGACCGGCCTTCCTCCTCCTTCTCCACGCAAACATTTCCTGAACTGTTATTATATAGTAATTATTATATAAGTTAAACCACTTATATAGGATTTCATACACTACAATGCAATAATTGAAATTCATAGATTCATACTTCAGTCATTGATTAAAAAGGTTCAATAAAGTTTTAGAAAATATTGCGGTGCAATGGGAAGAACGCAGACTGTGGCATCAGAGGAGCCGGGTTCAAATCTCTCCTCTATACTTATTGTATCTTTGTGTCCATGAACCTCCCTGCATTTTACCTTTCTTTTCTGTAAAATGAGGAAGGGGAAAACTGCATGGCCTCTGAGGTTCCTTTCTGCTCTAATTTAATGACATATGACAAAACTGTCCAACCTTAGGTTCTTATTGAAATAATAGACAATATATTTTGATTTACCATTTCAGTGAGAGCTCTGCAGTAGCTCGGCTTCCTTCACTAAAGCATTTATGTAAATTTCTATGCTTGTAGGTGGGCCACGTAAATCACACTGGGGGCTGCATGTGGCCCATGGGGTGCATTTTGGACAGCCTTGACATATGATATTGAATATAGAAGATAGGGTAGAGTAGAATCCATTATAGAAATATTGCCATCAAAATGATTTAAAGCATAAATGATGGACCTTAAAAGAGCAAACTACAGTTATCCAGAATATTAGGGGGAATACTTTTCTCTCTATTGAAACAAGATCAATGAGACAGGGCAGTAAAATGGAAAGAAAAGAAGTATCTGGATAAATACAGAGACTCTGTCCTATCTAACCCCCAAAGGCCATCTAGTCTAGGATCCTAGTCATAATGGCTAAGTCCTGAACTTCATCACTCTTCGTGATTATAGTGAGTGTAAGTCTCGCATTCAAATTAGACTATGTTGAGGTCAGCACAGGCTAACCTCAGCATTAGTCTGACTATAATCTGTGACTGTCTTGGTTCTTGTGGAAAAAGCCAACTTAAATTTGAAAAGCTTGGTAAAGCCTTATTGGTGAGTGTGGCTGCCCACTCTTAGTCTGCCTCCTTCAGAGAGGTAGGGTCCCATTGCCAAAGACCTTGGTATCATCAGAGCCTTGTTGTTTCATTGGGAACTTTGCCATCACATGTGCAATGATGCTGTGCTTGGATGGGTGCTGCTATCTCCATTTGGAGAATAGCACATCAAAACGAAACTATGTCTATGTATTTCATACATAAACACTTGACAGAACACATAGAGAGAATGTTTCCTTTTACTATAGAACAAAAACCGCTGGGGAAAAAAATCCATTTCTGTAACGGCAGACATTTATTCTCTTGCTTCCATTACTAATGGTGGTAATGATTTAATTGTGTAGCTCCAGTAAGAACTATAGAAGACTGGCTAGTGTCTGAGTTTGTTCTGAAGTGTAGCCAGGCGGAAAAGTAACTGAGAATGAAATGCCATCTAAAGAGATAGTTCCTGAGCAAGGTGGTCATGGAAACCTGGCAGATTGAAAGCAAGAAAAAACCAAGGTCAGGCAAGGACTTCAATGTAACTAAATCAAGAATATATTTGTTCATTTTCTTTAATTTATTCACATTTTTTATTTCAAAGAAAGAAAAACAATATTCTAGTGTATTTCTATTTTTCCTACTAATATTACTTTTCATTTTGTGACATTTTTTTAATTTCAAAGAATATATTAAGAATTAGATAATTTCACTAATTTTCTTTTTATTTTAAACTGTTTCATTGAAAAGAAAGAAAAATATTAAAGCACATAAGTGAAAAAAACAATATATCTGTACATAAATATATACATACTACCTACAAGTATAGATGCATACATGTTTCTCTATGGCCCCTTACAAATTTGTTTGTGTTTTTAAAGCCATAAGAAAAGTCTATGTACACATATACATACATATATTTATATACACATATTTGTGTACCTCAATAATCTGAGTCTTCATCAGCATGAGTATGCTTTCCAATCACCTCTCCTTTATGGTGGGTGGTATTTCAGAGTTTCTATGATCAAAAACTTTCATCACTTTGTTGTCAACTTCCTGGTGGGTTTCACTGAATTTAGCTTGGCAGGTACTTCAATGACAAGCACATTATTTTCCTTGAAACATTAAAAAATAATTTTATGTATGTATGTATGCATATATGTATGTATATAATATACATATACATATATATATGTATATATACATACATATATATATATATATATAAAATTTTTCCCATCTTGGTAAGATATTCTAGAACGTGTACTCTATTGGCATAGACCCTGAAAACCTAGGGTCATTGATATATTACAAAAAGGCTTTATTGGAGGTATATTTTTGTAGAATTGTAGACAACGTGAATGCTATTTTATCGTTTCACTTAGGTCTTTTAATGTTTCTTTTCATTTTTTATATTTTCTGTGTTTTACTCAATAAATAAGTATTTTTTAAAGTTCCTGCTCTATTCCAGACACTGTGGCAGGTGCTACAGATACAAAGATAAATGTGAGATTATCCTTGCCATCACAGAATTTACTACTGAGCTGAAGGGGACCACAAGTGCATGTAGAGATATGCTGCGTATAAAATAAGTACAGGATAATTTTGGGGGGAAGGTGCAAACATTTGGGAGACTCAGTTGTGTTTGAGGAGAGCCTGGAAAGAATGTCAGGATTTTCAGAGCCAAAGGTGAGAAGTAAGTGCACTTTAGAAAGGGAGATGGCCAATGCAAAGACGTGGAGATTAGAGATTAAAGGCCGTGCAAGCAAGAAGGCCTATTAAGCTGAATTATAGTGTTTGTTGAGGGGAATAATGTTTATGTAATAAGGCTGGTTGGAAAGGTAGGTTGGAGCCAAGCTTTAAATGTAATTTTAGAATGCCATAATGGCCCATTATATTAAAATGCCATAATTTATTTAGCTATTCCCCAATTATTATACTTATAGGCTGCTTCCAGTTTTTCATTATATAAAAAACCTATGGATTTTTTTTGGTCCAGATGGTTCCTTCTAAAATGAAAATAACTGGTATTTATAATTAGTTTAAATTTGCAAGGAACTTAACATACATCATCTCCTCTGAGCCTCACAACCCTGTGAGTTAGGGCACTCCAGTCATCATTATTCCCATTTGACAAATTACAAAAAAATATTCAGAGAAGCCATGTGACTCCAAATAGTCGCAGAGTGGTAGAATATTTGTTTCACTGGAGCACTATCAACACTGATTTTTATCATATTTGTCCATTTTCCCAAATTTGATGGGTGCAAAGGGGCTGCTTCATGATTTGCATTTCTCTACTTATTAGAGAATTGAATAGCTTCTATATGATTAGTAACGTTTTTTTAAATTTCTCCCTTCAAAAAATTATTTGTTTCTAGGTGTGGTGGAGCATTTCTCCATTGGAGAGGTGGAGACTAGTAGATCTCAAGCTCAGAAGTTCTGAGCTAGAGTAGGGTTCAAGTCAATGCACTAAGTCCAGAACTAAAATGCCAGTCTCCAGGAGTGGTTGATATACCAAGCTGCCTCAGGAAAAGTGAATCGACCCAGATCAGAAACAGAGTGGGTCAAAATTTCCATGAAAATAAGGATTTGGATCAGCCTATGAGTAGACACTAGAGTAAACAATGGAGAGGCCCTGTCTATGTCTTTTGACCATTTTTCCATTGGGGAGCACATTATTTGACCATATGCATCAGTTCCTTAGGAAATCTGGATGTCAGACCTTTATTTGGGGAATATATATATATATATATATATATATATATATATATATATATATGCATATATATGCATCTGTATATACCCAATATATGTATATATCTATATGTGTTTTCATATATTTATTTTTGCTGTGAGGAGAAAATTCCTTTTTCATTTTTAATAGTCAGATACATTGCTTTTATCGTAAATGCCTTCCTCTTCTTTCTTAGGCAAGTTCTTTTCTTTCCTCTTTCCTCCATTCTATCTTTAATGATTAAAAAATAGGTCATTGACTCAGTTCCAGGTTATCATAGCATGAGATAGAGTTCTAAAGATATTTTTTTTCACCATGTTGCTATCCAATTTTCCCAGAAGCTTTAAAAACTGAATAATGGTTCCATTCCCAAGTGTTTTTACCCATGAATTTGTGAGGGACTATTTTCTTTTTAAAAAAAAATTTATTTCCAGTTTCCAACATTCACTTCCACAAGATTTTTAATTCCAAATTTTCTCCCCATCTCTTCCCTCCCCCCATCCCAGGACAGCATGCAATCCGATTACCACTTCCTCCAATCTACCCTCCCTTCTACCACCACCCTCCCTTATCCTCTACCCCTTCTATTTTCCTATAGGATAAGATAGATTTCTATACCCCATTGCCTGTATATCTTACTTCCCAGTTGCACGTAAAAACAATTTTTAACATTCATTTGTAAAGCTTTGAGTTCCACATTCTCTCCTTTCCTCCCTCCCACCCACCTTCATTGAGAAGGTAAGCAATTTGAAATATGGTATACATGTGTATTCATGCAAAACACTTCCATAACAATCAATTGTGAAAGAATAACGATATTTCCCTCTATCCTGTCCTGCCCTCCATTTAGTCTACTCTCTTTTGACCAGTCCCTCCTCAGAAGTGTTTGCTTCTGATTACCCCTTCCCCCAATCTACTATTCCTTCTATCATCCCCTCCCTCTTACCCCCTTCCCCCAATCTACTATTCCTTCTATCATCCCCTCCCTCTTACCCCCTTCCCCTCTGCTTTCCTGTAGGGTAAGATAGATTTCCATACCCAATTGAGTGTGTATGTTATTGCCTCCTTAAGCCAAATCCTATGAGAATAAGGTTCACTTATTCCTTCTCACCTCCCGCCTCTTCACCATTGTAAAACCTCTTTTTTGCCACTTTTATGTGAAATGATTTACTACATTCTACCTCTCCCTTTCTCTTTCTCCCAGTACATTCCTCTCAACACTTAATTTTATTTATTTTTAGATGTCATCCTTCATATTCAGCTCAACTTGTGCCCTCTGTCTATATAGGTATATGTGTGTGTTTGTATGTATTCTCTCCAACTACCCTAATACTGAGAAAGGTCTCATGAGTTACAAATATCATCTCTCCATGGAGGAATGTAAACAGTTCAACTTTAATAAGTCCCTTATGGTTTCTCTTTCCTGTTTACCTTTTCATGCTTCTCTTGATTCTTGTATTTAAAAGTCAAATTTTGTACTCAGCTCTGGTCTTTTCACCAAGAATGCTTGTAAGTCCTTTATTTCATTGAAATCCCATTTTTCCCCTTAAGTATTATACTCAATTTTGCTGAGTAGGTGATTCTTGGTTTTAATCCTAGCTTCTTTAACCTTTGGAATATTGTATTCAAGGCCAGAGGGATGAAAATAGTTTTAATAGACTTAAATGATATTACATTCTATTTTTGAGATTTCTATTCTATTTCTATTTCATTGATCTGTTTCTCTTCCTCATCTTGTATCCAGTTGTTCAGTTATATCCAACTCTTCATGAAGCTGTGGGCCATAATATGCCAGACCTTTCTGTTTTCTATTATCTCCCAAAGTCTGTCTGTCCATGGTGTTTTCTTGGCAAAGATCCTAGAGTTGTTCAACAATATCTTCTCCAATCGATCATTTTTCACAAGAGCTCTCCACTATGACCTGTCCATTTTGGGTAACCATGATGGCATAGCTCTTAGTTTCATGGACCTATGCAAACCCCTCTGCCACAATAAGGCAATGATCCAGGAGCGGGGCTTCGTAGGTTATTTGATACTTTTTGGTATTATTTTTAAAATGCTATTTCTATTTTCCATCAATTTCCCTTGATTTTTGTCATGTGAAATATAAATTTTGTGACCTTTATTTATCCCCTATTACTTGGCAAAAGTCTATCATTCCCTCAATTAATGTTGACATTGGATCTCATGGACATTCTAGCTATACAAAATCATTTGCAAATAGAGCTATTTTCACTATATTAATACTGGTAATTGCTATGATTTAGTTTTCATGCTTTATTGTTATAGTTGATATTTCTAAGACTTTATGAGGTAGATAACACTGGACTGCTTAATATCTAGTTTTAGTGGAAATACTGCTAACATGTCAATTAGCTTGTAGTTTCAAAATTGTTTTTTTTTCACTTTAAGTAAAGGCCGTTTATTACCTTTTCTGTACCTTTTAAAGCAAACAAATGTTTTTAACACAATTTTTTCTGTTTCTAGTAGCATAATAATGTATTTTCTCAATTATATTGGTAATTCTATTTTCATGAGGATAATATTTTTTATATTTATATTTTTATTCTATTAAAAATCTTGACCTTCCAGCTATAAATCATACTTTCTGGTAATGTATAAATGTGTATATGTACACACATTCATATACACAACTTATATATTATATGTGTGTACTTGTAAGTTTATGTATATTTGCTTGTACTATTCTAGTTTATTTGCATTTTAAGTACTTTTGCATTGTTAATAATCTGACAGATGATTTTCTTTTTCGTCATTATTTTTCTTCAACTTAGTGATTACAACTATATTTGCCTTATTAAAGGAACTAAGAAGACTTCTGTCTTTCTCTGTGTTTTACAAATCTTTCCCCTTTTAATTTTTTCCTTGTAGGTATACTTGGTGTAATATAATATTCAGCTCTATAATTTTTTCTTATTTTATTAAGCATGTTCTAATTATATGATCTTAATATATTTTAATAATAGTAATAACAACTAACAGTTATATAGTGCTTACTGTGTGCACGGCGTTGGGCCAAGTGCTTTATAATTATTACCTCATTTGGTTTTCCCAATAACTATGGAGGTAGGTGCTATTATTATTCTGGCTTTACAATTAAGGAAATTGAGGCAGACAGAGGTTGCATAGCTTGCCCAGGGTCACACAGTGACCTGGTGAGTGTATAATGTATTTGAATTTATATATTCCTAATTCCAGGTCCAGAGCTCTATCAACTGTGCAATTCAGCTGTCTATTACTATGCATTATTTTCTATTTCTAACTGCCATCTTATGTCACTGAAAATTATTGTGGTGCCAGGGTGTGGCAAAGTCAGAGACAGCCTGTCAAAGAAAACTAAGTTCCCCAAAGCAATGACTTCTCCAATTTACAAAAATAGCCTGTGTGAATAAAATATAAAGGTTTTAGTGGACTACAAGATCAAAATTCAATATGAGTTAATATGTTGTGACAGTAGCCCTCTAAAATTCTCCTGCCATTGAGAAAAGTGGCACATCTACTCCAGAGAGCTTGGGAGGATATTTTCTACTCCAGAAGATTATGTTCAGTCCTTGGTGCCATATTTCTGGAAAGGAGATTGACAAGCTAAAGCAGACCCTGAGGTTGAAGAGTTCCAGATGTTCTTTGAGGATCCTTACCATTAACCTCAATACCAAAACCTCTGAACTGAATTCTGTGATCCTTGTAGGTCATTTCTTAGCATAGGAAGGACTCTGGCTATCTTCGATATGCCAGCTTGGAGGATTAATAGTAAGAAGTATTATTAAACTGTCAAAAATGCCTAAGGGATAAATCATTTTTCTCTCTCAGTCCTTCTCTTGGGCATCAACTTTCTTAAGAAGATGAGTTCAGTAGATTTGAGAGAGATGATTATTTTTGGTCTTTCTCTTTTCTTTCTGATGATCTGTAGTTGTCATCTCTCTGTTCATCATTTGAAAGTCACCTCCTTTAAGAATTTTTTCATTATTTTTACAAAATTCTTTGTTCTATTCAATAACTCTCTGGTAAAGTGGACAGAGGAGAGAAATAAAGAAAGTTAGGTGATACAAAAACTTCTGCTTTTTTACAAGTTAAAATGCCAAAAAAAATATTTTAAAAAAGTTCTCCCCACTCTGTGATTCTATGATTCTGCATAAAATAAACTGGGTGGTAGCATAAAAGAAACTTGACTCCCTTTGCTATATCACTAGGAATTTGCCAAATTTGAGAGAACCCAATAAAGAAACATAAAAAAGGAAGGAAGGAAGAAAAAGAGGGAGGGATGAAAGAAGGAAGGTAGGAAGGAAGGAAAAAAGGAAGGAAGAAAAAGAGGGAGGAAGGAAGGAAGGAAAGAAAGAAGGAAGGAAGGAAAGAAAGAAGGAAGGAAGGAAGAAAAAGAGGGAGGGAGGAAGGAAGGAAGGAAGGAAGGAAAGAAGGAAGGAAGGAAGAAAAAGAGGGAGGGAGGGAGGAAGGAAGGAAGGATGGGAGGGAGGAAAAGAGGGAAGGAGGGAGGTAGGAAAGAGGGAGGGAGGAAGGCAGAAGAAAGGAAGGAAGGAAAGAAGGAAGGAAGGAAGGAAGGAAGAATAAGGAAGGGAGGTAGGGAGGAAGGAAGGAAGAAAAAGAGGAAGGAAGAAAGGAAGGGAAAATAAACAATCACTACAGGCTTATAACATGTTAGACTCTGTACTAAGCACTGAAGATACAAATACAAACAAAAATATAGTTCCTGCCTTCAAGAAGCTTATATTCTAATAAGGAAAATAACACAAAAAAGAGCTGAAAGTTGGGGAAATGAAGGTATCAAATGGAGGGATATAGTTTTAATGTCCAGAGGAAATCACAAACAAGGTAAGGAGGAGAACGAATAAGATGAAGAACTCACACAATAATAAATGACCTATCTGCCCTTTAGATAGTCCAGTCAGTCTGGAAGCACCTCTAGTACTTCTGCTCATGTTGATAGCTAGCCTATCTATATTTTTCCAAAGAAACCTATAACAAGATCATCATCTTTGACAATTAGCTAAGACCACCAGCTTCAAAGGAGCAGCAGAATATCTGTTTTCTTCTTTTGAGAAGCACTCAAATTGGACTCCTTGCCCTTTATCACCATTACTACACTGGATTTGGTTGATGATTAGAAAGGGCCTGGGGGAGGCTGTTCCTATTTCCACTTGATATGCCAGTTTATTTATCATTATCATGTGAATATTTAATTGTAGCCATTTTCCATGTTGTTTGATAAAGTGAGTCATCAGTACCAGCAGGAGAGATTGCTAGCTGGGAAATAGGAACATTGACAACATAGGCAGAAGGAAGATTCCTATGTTCTAGTACTCAAAGAAGAAAAGCATTAAATTTCAAAACTGCCAGTTCTTATTTTTTTCCTTAATGGTTGAATGAGCTGGCAATAACCTTTCTTAAATTGAGTTGTTTCAGGAAGAAAGTAAATGAAGAGCAAAGCAAAAGTCAGATAATTCTTTTTTCTAGGATTGCTTGTGCTTTTCTAGGATTGGGTTTGCCAGTATCATCAAAAGGTGTATAGTCAAGCTATACTGATTATACATATATATGTATACATATATGTATGTGCATATGTGTATATATATTATATATATACATATATAATAGATGCTAGCAATCTCATCATGATAATGCACTTTCTGAAAAATAAAGTATAGCACTGATGGTTACCTTGTATAGAAACTAGTGTACAACCATGAAATTATGGAGTCTTAGTCATTAGCTTTAGATATTGCTATTGCTGTTTTCTGAATGCTTAATTAGTGATGCAATCAACAAACATTTCTTAATCACTTTCTATGTACCAGGGACTGTTATAATCATTGGGAACACACACGTGAGCTCACACGTGCACACACACACACACAGGCAAGCACATGATCTCTGCCCTCAAGTAACTTGTTTTCTAATAGTAGAGACATGTAAAAAAATGGTTTCATAAAAAATATATACAGAGTAGAAAGGAAATTAATACAAGGATTGGCCTCCTCAGAACTAGATGATCATTTTTTTAAATAAAGAATTTAATGAAATGAATAGAATTTTTTAAAAGTCAGATATTGAAAACCTCTGGAGAAAATTGATTGAGCATTGAAAGGGATACACCTTTTTCTCAGTGGTACATGGCACATACACAAACATTGCCCATGTTTTAGGGCATAAAACCCTCACAACAAAATAAAGGCAGAAACATTAAATGCATTCCTCTTAGATCATAATGCAACAAAAGTTACATTCAATAAAGGGTTTGTGAAAAGAGAGGTTAAAAATTATTTGGAAACTAATCTAATCCTAAATAATGAATGGGTCAAAGAAGAAATCATAGAACTGACCAATAATTTCATTGAAGAGAATGACAATAGTGAGATAACATACCAAATTTAGGGGATACAGCCAAAGCACTACTTTGGGGAAAATTTATTGCTCTAAATGTTTATATCAATGAAATGCAAAAAATAATAAATTGGACAATTAAAAAAACTAGAAAAAGAACAAATTAAAAATCCCCAATGAAATACCAAATTAGAAATCTTGAATATCCAATGAGAGATTAATAAAATTGAAAATAAGAAAGTCAATGAACTAATAAATAAAACTAGGAGATGGTCTTATAAAGAAAATAAACAATTGGTGAATTTAGTTTTTACAAACATCAAATTACCAGTATCAAAAACAAAAAGTGTGAATTCACCTCCAATGAAAAGGAAATTAAAGCAATTTTTACAAGCTCTTTTGGCAATAAATTAAAAATCTAAGAGAAACGGATGAACATTTACATGAATGTGAATTACCTAGATTAACAGAAGATGAAATAGAATACTAAATAACCCCATCTTAGTAAAAGAAATTGAACAACCAGCAGTAAACTCCTTAAAAAAATAATAAATACCCAGGGCCAGATGTATTCAAAGTTAATTCTACCAAAAATTTAAAGAAAAACTACTATATAAATTATTTGGAAAAATAGGCAAAGAAGGAGCACTAACAAATTACTTTTGCACCCCAATAAAGGTGTCAAAACTTAAACTAAGAACAGCACAGAGAAGAAAAATTATAGACCAATTTCCCTAATAAGCATTGATGCCAAATTTTTAAATAAAGTATTAACATGGAGATTACAGTAATACATCAAAAGGATCATACACTATGTCAAGGTAGGATTTATTCTAGGAATGCCAGGCTAGTTTGATATTAGGAAAACTATCAACATAATTGGCTATATCAATAATAAAACCAATAGAAATCATATGATTATCTCAACAGATGCAGAAGAAGCTTTATACACAATAGAGCACCCATTCGCATTAAAAACACTAGAGAGCACAGGAATAGCTTGAGCTTTCCTCAAAATGATATGTAGTACCTATCTGTAACAACAATACTGCTTGCAGCTACTGTGGAGGTGTAAGGCCAAAAACACCAGCACACAGGAGGGCTGCTAACACAGGTTCTTTGATCTGCTTTTCTAAGGAAAGAAATTTTAAGGGGTTTACAATTTCACTTTAATTCAACATACATATATCATTTACTTAGTTTAGGGGCAAAAGTCAGCACCCTGAACTTCAGAGAAAACACAAAAAGAAATTACAAGAAGAAATTATATAAACAGAGCAAATAACACAAATCAACAGACAGGACTTCTAATTGTCCGTCCATAGCAATACATACATAGTTACCAGAGAGAGAAGTGCCAACATCTGAGTTTTCAAAGGTGGGGTGGAGGCTCCTTAACAGCCAGCTACCCAGAGTCTCATCTGGCCAAATCACAGAAACACCCTTCCAATGAGTGAGCCCTCAAAGCAAAATGCTAACCTCAGAGTATATATATACTTCCTCAGGGTCAGAGGGCATCACAGCCATGGGACTCAAACTCATGTGACTTAGACTTTCTTGTGACTCAAGCAGGTCATCAAAGACTCTTGATCCAATCAAAGACTTTTGATTGAAACAAAGGCAAGGCTCATTCAAAGGCACTTGATTACCTTAGTGCCAAGAAGAACTGGAACTCCAAAAGAGCAAAACAAAAAGTCCCACTTTGCTTGCCATTACACTATCTAAAACCATCATCAAGCATTATCTGTAATAGGGATAAGCTAGAAGACTCCTCAATAAAACTGAGGTGAAGCAAGGGCACCCATTGTCACCACTTTTATTCAATATTGTACTAGAAATGTTAGCTATAGCAATAAGAGAAGAAAAAGAAATTGAAAGAATTATAATAAGCAAAAAAGAAACAAAACTCCTTACAGATGATATGATGGTTTACTTAAAGAATCCTAGAGAACAAACTAAAAAAACTACTTAGAATAATTAAGAACTTTAGAAAAGTTTAAAGTTATAAAATAAATATACATAATTCATCAGCATTTCTATATATTACCAATAAACTCCAGTTGCAAAAGATAGAAAGAAAAATTCCATTTAAAATAACCATAGACAGTATAAAAACAGACTTGAGAGTCTACCTGTTGAGACAAACCCAGGAACTATATGAACACAACTACGAATCACTTTTTATACAAATAAAGTCAGATCTAAACAATTGGAAAATATCAATTGCTCATGGGTAGGTGAGGCCAATGTAACAAAAATGACAATGCTGCCTAAATTAATTTTCTTATTCAGTACCATGCTAATCAATCTACCAATAAACATTTTTATAGTGCTAGAAAAATAATAATAAAATTCATCTAGAAGAACAAAAAGTTAAGGAAAGGGAATTAATCAAGGGAATTACCAAGGGAATTAATGGGAAAAAATGCAAAGGAATATGGCCTAGCCATACCAGATCTCGAACTGTATTATAAAGCAGCATTCATTAAAACAATGTGGCACTGGCTAAGAAATAGAATAGTAGAACAGTGGAATAGATTATGTAGGTAAGACACAGTAGTAAATGGCCATAGTGATCTAATATTTGATAAACCCAAAGACCCAAGCTTTTGGGACAAGAACTCACTGTTTGACAAACACTGCTAGGAAAACTGGAAAACAATATGGCAGAAACTAGGTATAGGCCAACATTCACACCATATACCAATATAAGGTCGAAAGGAGTACGTGATTTATACATAATGGGTGATATCATAAACAAGTTAGAAGAACAAGGAATAGTTTGCCTGTCAGACCTATGGAGAAGGGAAGAATTTATGACCAAACAAGAGATAGAGAGCATTAAGAGATGCGAAATGGATAATTTTGATTATAGTAAATTAAAAAGATTTTTGTACAAACAAAACCAGTGCAGTGAAGATTAGAAGGCAAGAAGAAAGCTGGGAAATAATTTTTACAGCAAGTATCTCTGATAAAGGTCTCATTTCTCAAATGTATAGAGAATTGAATCAAATTTATCAGATTGCAAGTCATTCTTCAATTGATAAATGGTCAAAGGATATGAACTGCAGTTTTCTAATGGAGAAACCAAAGCTATCTACGATCCTCTGGGGAAAAATGTTCTAAATCATTACTGATAAAAAATGTAAATTAAAAGAACTCTGAGTTAACCCCTTCGTACCTACCAGATTAGCTAACATGACAGAAAAATAAAATGATAAATGTTGGAGGGGATGTGGGAAAATTGGTACACTAATGCATTGGTGATAGAGTTGTGAACTGAACCAACTATTCAGGAGAGCAATTTAGAAGTATGCACAACGGGCTATAAAACCACTCTTTGATCCAGCAATACCACTATTAAGTCTATAACCCAAATAGACTTAAAAATGAAAAAATAACCTATTGTACAAAAATATTTATAGCAGCTCTTTTTGTAGTTGCAAAGAAATGGAAATCAAGGGGACACCCATCAATTGGAGAATGGCCAAATAAGTTGTGGTATATGATTGTAATGGAATACTATTGTGCTACGAGAAATAACAAGCCAGATGATTTGAGGAAAAAAAAACTTAAAATGACTTACCTAGGGGAACATCATGCATAATAACATCAACATTGTGGGATGATCAACAGGAATGACAGCTTTCCTCAGCAAACAGTGATCCAAGACAATTCTGAAGGGCTTGTGATGGAAAATGCTATCCATATCTAGAGAAAGAACTGGTGAAGTCTAAAGACAGATCAGAGCATACTCCATTAGATTGCAAGCTCCTGACCAAACAACAGATAGAGATCATTACAGGATGTAAAATGGATAATTTTGATTACAATAAATTAAGATTTTTCACAAATGAAATCAATGTAGCCAAGTTTAGAAGGAAAGCAATAAACTGGGGAAAAATTACTACAAGTTTCTCTACCAAAGGCCTCATTTCTCAACTACATAAAGAACTGATTCAAATTTATAAGAAAACAAGTCATTCCCCAGTTGACAAATGGTCAAAGGATATGAACAGACAGTTTTAAGACAAAGAAATCAAAGCTATCTATAGTTATATGAAAAAATGCTCAAATTACTATTGATTAAGAAAATGCAAATTAATACATCTCTGAGGTACCACCGCATACCTATCAGATTGGCTAATATGACAGAAAAGGCAAATGACAAATATTGGAGAAGACATGGTAAAATTGGAACCCTAATGAATTGTTGGTAGAGTTGTGAAATGATTCAACCCTTCTGGAAATCAATTTGGAACTGAGCCAAAAAGAAAAATAAAACTGTGTATACCCTTAGACCCAGCAATAATACTATTAAGGTCTATATCCCAAAGAGATAAAAGAGGGGAAAGAACTATATATGCAAAAATATTTATAGCAGCTGTTTTTGTGGTGTCAAAGAATTGGAAATTGAAGAGATGCCCATCAATTGGGGAATGGCTGAACAAGTTGTGATATATGATTGTGATGGAATACTTTTGTGCTATAAGAAATGACAAGCAGGATGATTTCAGAAAAACCAGAAAAGACTTACATGAACTGATGTAAAGTAAAGTGAGCATAACCAGGAGAACAAGAATAGTAACAGAACTAGTATAAGAATAGTAACAACAGTAACAGCAGAACAACAACAAGTAACAATAATATTGTGTGATGATAACTGTGAATGACTGCTCAGCAATACAATGATCTACATACAACAATTATGAATGGCTCATGACGAAAAATCCACGTCCAGAGAAAGAACTATGAAGTCTGAATGCAGATCTAAGCTTACTTTAAAAAATTTTTTGATCTGTACCTTCTTGTAGAACATGATTTATATGGATATATGTGTTGCATGACAGCTTATGTATAATCTATATTAAATTGCTTGCCTTCTCAATGTGGGGAGAGGGAGAGAGATTTTGGACCTCAAATTTTTTTAAAAAATTTTGAAAAAATAAAATTTTTACCGGTAATTGGAAGCAAAATAAAATAAAATTTTTAAAAATTAGGAAAAAAAGATTGTAAGGTCCTTGGGGGAAAGACTGTCTTTTTCTTCTTTTTATATCATTACTGCTTAGCACATAAATTTTTATTAACTTGTTGATTTAGAAAGCTGCCCTACCCACAGCTCAATGGTTGTGAACATACAGAAGGATGTGGATAAGAGTCACCAGAATTGAAAAAAGAAATCACATATGGGATTGGATCTATGTTGTAAGAGGGACTGACTACCCAGATCAATTGGATGATTGAAATATTTAATAATTGTTTCTTGCACAGTCTCATTCTCATAAACATATAGAAAAAACAATGGGTTAGAGAAAAGGTGAAAAAAGAAGAGCAGGAAGAAAGGTTATAAATGATCCAACTTTCCAGTGTGCCTCCCTATTCCTTTCCTCCATACTTTCCCTCCCTAACTTCCCCAAAATTGCAACCACTGCATAGTACAGGAGCCTTAATGAAAACAACCAGGCATGGAGAAGGACAGAACTTGGCTGGCACACACAAAGGCTAATGAATAGATATTCTGTAGGGAAAGCAAGATCTCATTAAAGGTGGCATGCCTGTGGAAGGAAGCTATGCTGAGCAAGCACTTGGACAGCCCCTACAGTTTGTGGCTTTGCCATCAGTTCTAGCCATTCACTGCATCAGTGAAACAACTGGTCACAAGGCTTGGGGAATTAGATTTCCACAGTGTCAATTTTGGAAAATTTACATGAAGGAAAAAAGAAGAAGAAGAAGAAGAAGAAGAAGAAGAAGAAGAAGAAGAAGAAGAAGAAGAAGAAGAAGAAGAAGAAGAAGAAGAAGAAGAAGAAGAAGAAGAAGAAGAAGGAGGAGGAGGAGGAGGAGGAGGAGGAGGAGGAGGAGGAGGAGGAGGAGGAGGAGGAGGAGGAGGAGGAGGAGGAGGAGGAGGAGGAGGAGGAGGAGGAGGGGGAGGGGGAGGAGGGGGAGGGGGAGGAGGGAGAGGGGGAGGAGGAGGAGCAGGAGGAGGAGGAGGAAGGAGGAGGAGGAGGAAGGAGAAGAAGAAGAAGAAGGAGAAGGAGAAGAAGAAGAAGAAGAAGAAGAAGAAGAAGAAGAAGAAGAAGAAGAAGAAGAAGAAGAAGAAGAAGAAGGTGGTGATGGTGATGGTGATGGTGATGGTGATGGTGATGGTGATGGTGATGGTGATGGTGATGGTGATGGTGATGGTGATGATGACAATGTCAATGATAAGAATTTTTGACCATACAGAGGGAAATAAGAATAAGACTTAGTTTTGCCCTGAAGACAGGAGAAATAATTGAATCTACTGGAGTGATGCTATCCCCAAAGCTCATTTTTAAATTTAGAAAAAGGAATGTTAGTTGAAAAAATGAATATTTAATATTGTATACACATATTCTTAAGTAAACCTTCTTAAGTAAGATTTAGAGGTTTTAGCAGTCAGATCGTATGCCCAATTCTAACCAGTCACTTTTCTTTGCCAAAAGGAATTGCTAAGAAAAAATTCTACTAGATCAGCTGTTTCTAGCTAATGAAGACTGCAAAAAAGGTGGGTTTTTTTAAGATGAAGAGATGTACATGCAAATGAGAGTAGGGTGCTGAATCACTTGATCAGCAAAAATGCTTTTATCTGATGCCCATTGTCATCTATAATCTGAGAGAAACAACTACCCTTTCCTTTTACTTTAAAATCCACAAAAAACCAAATATCATTTAAAAACCTTAGTGCATGTCAAACACAGACTGTCTAAAGAGATTAAAGTTTTAGCTAACTCCCATTTGCTAGCTTACTTTCTTTAAATTTCCTTTCTCTCTCCCTCTCTCTTTTTTCCCCTTCTGACACAATAATACTTATTAAAAACTATTAAACAAAAGTCAGGATTCAAATAAGTTATGGCCTGGGACCAAGCCCTATTATAGGATAATAGCACCTGCTACATCTCAGGAACAAAACACAGAAGTAGTGAGTGTTCTGCTTTGAAATTTATTACACTATCCTAGCCTAAATGCAAGTGTTACGTGCCACTAGGTGGCAGAGTGGATAGAGTGCTGTACCTGGAGTCAGGAAGACTCATCTTCCAGAGTTCAAATCTGACCTCAGACACTTACTAGCTATGTGATCCTGAACAAATCACTTAACTCTGTAATTCCTCATCTGTAAAATTAGCTGGAGAAGGAAATGGCAAGCCATTCTAGCATCTTTGTCAAGAAAACCCCAAATGGGCTCACAAAGAGTTGGACACAACTGAAACAAATGAACAACAAAAATTTTACTCAGGAATATTTGAGTAATGCTTCCATTATGTAAAGATCCTATGACATCAATACCTCTGTGTCCCTGGTAGAGCTTTTTAAGGGTCTCTTTAGGCTGCACCCTGGACTTTCTCTACCATGCCCAAGAAACCTCCTTATCCTGAAGCCTTACTCCAGCCCTGGAATTCACACACTGGATATACACTCCAAACTCCCTCTGATTAAATGGCTCCCCCGAACCTCCATGTAAGCAAGATATCTGTTTAAGGAAGATAGTGTCTCATTTTTCTCTGGGCTACACTCAGGACTTTCTCTACTAAATCCTTCACCTGAGTAAATTTGTTCCTTTTCAGCCCCTTTTGGTTTATTGTCTTTCCCCATTGGAATGTAAACTTCTTGAGGGTTAGTCTGTCTTTCTACTTATGTTTATATTAAGGAAGCAATCAGCTCAGTGCTTGGCACATAATAAGCACCTAAATGCTTGTTGTATGACTGACTGGTTTCTTGAGACCTTACTGAGCTGGGAAAGAGAGAGAGAGAGAGAGAGAGAGTGTGCATAAAGAAGGTTTAATTTATCTGTGATTCTGCCAGCCACTTCAGTATCACAATGGCTCCTAATGCTTCTACCCATTGTTCTGACCCAATGTTATCTATGCTATTACAATGTGCAGAAAAAGAGAATGAAGAAAAAATGCCGGTGGGAATGACTCTCTCTTTAATGGGAAGTAGCAAGGGTCAGTTTAAAAAGCTCAGATCCTTATCTTCCACTTTGTTATTAACATGCCTTCTCCCTCATTCAAATTGTACCTTTAAGGGCTATTTTTACCTTTGTTTGTATTTCTAGCACTTAGCTTAATGCCTGGCATACTGTAAATCCTTACAATATTTATCAACTGCTGCCTGATTGGTAGAATAAGTGACCTCAAGTAGCTCAAGTTATCTAGCCTCTATTCCTCTCAGGTTCTAGGTCTGTAAAATCAATGGAGAAGTGAATTGTTTAGGTCACCCTGAAGGTCCCTTTCCACCTTGTGATCTTATGATTCTGCCCCCATCCTTGTTCAAGCTTTTGCATGATATCTTTCCCAGGTCACACAAAACAACTCTGGGCACTTAATTAGGAGTCAGGAGAAGTGAGTTACTCCTCTAGCTCTGATATTAATTGGTTGTGTGACTTTGGGAAAACCATTCAAGCTCTATGGTCCTCAGTTTCCTTATTTGTCAAGTAAAGGAGATAGATCAGATCATCTCTAAAATCCCTTCTCTAATCTTCTATTGTACTATTTATGACAAGAAGGGAAAGAAACAATGGATGAATGGGTATAAATGGAGGTTATTTCAAGCAGGGATCACAGCAGAGCATAGAGTTTTGGGGCAGGCACATAGTCTATGATGACCGACAGCATCATTAAGAAAATTTACTATCAATAAGACCCCAAACAGATGGGTTTATTGGACTTCAAAGCAGCAGTAATTATTGGGACTGCCAAACAAAATTAAATGGCAAAGCCTATATTTGAGATGATGGGCAGAAGAGGAGCAAATGGGGGAAGATGGGGAAACTGAATAGGTGAGAATGGGTTAGGTTCGAGGTATTATCCTTCCTTTCGTTTTAACTTTTTCTTTACTAAGTCCTCTCATATTGAAGAACATGAAGAGAAAAACAAAGAATGTCAGGGGAAAGGGAGGATAACTAATATTGTCCAGTGCCTAGTTGCTAATGAGGATTGGGCAAGAGTGACCGTCAAATTCATCAACCACATCGCCCTCTGATCCTTTATTTTAAAAACTCTTTCTACTAATAGAGTCATATATAAGTCCAAGAAGGATATATGTTCACTTATAACCAAGTGATGAAAAGGCTGGAAATTGTCCTGAGAAAAATTGTCTAAAATTGTCCTGATGAGGTTGTATTAAAAAAAAAAAAAACCTTTGTATGGAGGTATAGAGAGAATGAACAAGACAGTGGACTGATAGAAAGCTATTCCATCCCAAATAGCTTAAAGATTTGTCTACGAGATAGCTTCAGAGAATGTGCAGGGCCCTGAAAATGCACTTTATTATAACCACCCATTGCCTATTGGGAAGTTATTATTACTCTCAGGTGGACAAGAGAACAAGGGCAATAAAAGTCAGCTAAGTGGACACTAAGAAGGTAAGATCACTCATCAGGTAAAGAGGAAAAAGCTGAACAGTAATAGTTCACAAAATGAATCTGTGAGTGTTGGCACCAACCAGATGGCTGAGGAATTCAATGGTGTTTATCCTGGCCCAGAAATAATTCAGTCAGAGGAAAAGGAATGAATCTTAATGGTCTAATAGTCCTAGTGTAGACCTGTAGGAAGGAAGGCACCCACAGATTCTGGAGACAGTCATAGCCATCTTGGGTCATATATGAGCTCAGACCAACACAGGCCATATATGAGCTCAAGACAATGACCAAGATACCTCTTTATGAGGTTTAGGAAAAAATGGAAATAGTTATCCATGTGGCTAAATAATGCCTATTGTTGAAAATTACTTATGACTCATATCTTGTATGAAGTATTTTTTTGCTGCATTATGTCTGTTTGCTATATATGATATCAGACAATCAAATACATATATTGTTGTTATATGTGCCTGTGGCATGTTTCTTCATGTACAGATCACAGCAACTCTAAATATGATACTGTTTGTACAATAGGAAAGATGTATATCTTTGGCCTGATATATGAACTATCATCATATATGCTATCGATTATGTATCATATATAATGTAATTCATGAGTATTATTAGTAAATGCGCTGTATTAGGTCTTTAAATATGCATTATAGCATGCAATTGTGTTGGCTGCTTATACCTATGTTTTATATTAATCTCTGTTGCTTATTTTTTAATTTATTTTCAGTTTACAACACTCAGTTCCACAAATAATCTGTATTGCTTATGAGGTATTCTCACAGATATTTAAGTGACTGGGACTACAAATTCTTTACTGAGAAGAGAAATGTAGGCAGATAGTAAAATGTTTTCATTTGCCAAAATACAGCATCAAGCTAGTTGGGTTTTTTTGTCTTTTTGTTTCTTTGGGGGTTTTGGTGGGAGAGGGTAGTGATGGAGGAATGCTGAAAGATATGAATAATAAAACCATGAATATTGTGTTAAAGAGTAAACTCCTGGTATCCTGGTAGCCTATAGGGAAGTGTACTCTATTTATACATGAGGGAAAACTTGTGACATAATTTGTTTTGCTATTTGATTAAATATCTTCTTTTGGAACTAATGTGTCTTCTGACTAGTGTTAACACTACATGTTAGTGGAGGTACATGTTTTGAGTAAGTGCTGACCCAAAGAGTGCCTTGAATAGGGCAGTTTTTTGGGGTATCCTGTGTATGAAAGAACATCTCCTGTTAATGATAAACATGAATATTTCCTAGGGAAAAGAAAGCTAAAGTCTGAGAATGACAGTTTTTATGGAAATGGAAAATTTGTATAAAGATTAACCATTATTTTCTAGATGCTTAGAAAACCCTCCAAGAGAAGGAGACAAATAAAATTACACAGGTAAAAATTAAAGGAGGAGGGTGATAAGACATTGCAATGGTCTAGAAAGCCATGAAGTCTGCCTCTGGAATATATCAAAAGAGAGATAATAATCTGTCTTGGATGCATGAGAAATCTACCTCCCTTGCGGCAGTAAGTAGGCTTTTAAAGGGTCTTCCAGTTCTGTGATGCTTTGATTCCGCAAAAGAAAGTCTATTATTGTTAGACTAATATTTTTTATTGCCTTTTGGGCAACATCTTTCAACTTCTATTAAATAAGATGATCTGGCCCAAAGTTATTAATTTATTTTCCCTTACTTGGACATGTCCAAACATATTTTATCACTTTATTTTATTTTTAAAATAAGAGAGGAAGGAGATAGCATTCCACTTTTCCCCAAAATCATCTATTAGTAAAGCATGCATGAACTGGACTATGATATGCTAGAGGGAAAAGTCTTAATAGTGTATGAAAAGTTTTCTACTTGATATTTTTAATTATCTTAATTTAAAGGAATTTCTATTTCCTATCTATCATCTAGGTGACTCAGATATATACTCTGATTACCTGTATGAAAATTGCAGGTATCATACAGGAAATCTTATTGGTTCAAGTAAATCCTTTGCAAGGTCGTACACAGATATTTTCCTTCTAATAGAGTCTCTGTACCCTTAGGCATTTCACAGTGTTAATGACATTTTCATAGCTATCAGCAAACATGGATAATCAGACCAACATTCTCTCTAAACCTAGTAAAACCTGCTATTTTGTTGGCCTCACATTTACGCTGATACTATTACAACTTTAAAAATATTATTGTGCAATTGGCAAACAATTACAAACATGATCATTTAGACAAATAAAAAAGCATGGAGAAAGAAGATTGCACATAAAACCACAAATTTCTGTTAAAGAGATTTGTAAAAGTACATAACAAATTAAATGGTAGATACAAAACTTCCCTGCTTGTCTATGTCTCCTTCTGAAATTCCTTCTGCGGGGTGGAGCCAAGATGGTGCTGTGAAAGGAAGGAACTACTGGAGCTCTCTCACAAATTCTGTCAGATACATCTAAAAAAGTGAATCTGAGCAGATTTGAGAAAGTTAGAAGCCTCTAGTATACTGACAGGGGTAGGAGCTCCGGGCAGTTGCACCAGACCAAACCAGCTGTGAACAGCCCAGGATTCCAGGCAGTGTGCTGGTTTGGGAGAATGCTGGGTGAGCCAAATGCCGGAGCAGGAACAGGCCCAGGGCTAGGGTGGAAGGACTGGCTATGGCTGCAATAGAGCCCCAAGCCTCTCTGCCCAGGACAGAAGTCTGTCAGAGCACAGAGCCTGCAGCCATGGGAGCAACCATCCTGGAGACCTCCAACCCACAGTCTAAAGGTTTGAAACTCGCCTTCTTGAGCTTCTGGGAGCCATGATGTGCAGGTAAAACAGCTCTCACCTATCCCTTAAATAAACCAAAAGAATAATACCTCAGGAGAAACAGAGGAACCAGAAGGGGGGCTTCAGTAGCAAGAGAAGTGGGGGACAGGGCCCTTCCTGTGGTGGCGGAAGGAGACTAGTGCAAGAAGAGAGATATCGCAGCTGCCCTCACCTCAGCAGAACAACAAGAGTAACTGAGCCCCAGCAGGTAGAGCTAACTAAAGTCAACAGCAGGACCCCAGACTTGGCTTTGCACAGCTAGGGGAAGTGGCAGACACCAACACAGACAAGAGCTGAGACCACTCATGTTGTAGAACAGTCCTGGGGAAAAGGAGACTCCCAGCAGCCAGATCACCCCTCCCCCATACCTCACTAAACCAGCAGCCATAGTACATAAAGCTAGATCCCAATACAAGAAACTTGGGACAGAGCCGTCTGAGTCCCAGAAGCAGCGATCCACCTCAGAAACCAGGAGAAAAAAAATACCATGAAAAAGAATAGTAAGAAGATTTCATAGATGATTGATTCATATTATGGAGACAGGGAAGATCAAAATACCAATTCAGAAGAGGACAGCATGGACACTATACCCACATCTGAAACCTCAAAAGAGAAAGTGAACTGGTCTCCAGATCAAAAAGCATTCCTGGAAGAACTCAAGGAGGACTTTAAAAACCAAATTAGGGAGGTAAAAGAAAAGATGGAAAAAATGGAAAAAAATTCAATGAGGAAAACCAATCTTTAAAAGGTAAAATCAGGGAATTGGTTAAGGAAAATCATAATATAAATGTCTCACTGAAATGTCTCCTCCTCCTCCTCATGGAAAAGAGAGAGAAGATAAAGGAAGTAAACAAAACATTAAAAATTAGAGTTGGTCAAGTAGAAGCTAATGACTCTATGAGACATCAAGAATCAGTCACACAAAATCTAAAGAATGAAAAAAATAGAAGAAAAAATGAAACATCTGATTAGAAAAACAACTGACCTGGAAAATAGATCCAAGAGAGACAATGTAAGAATTATTGGTCTACCTGAAAGCTATGATGAAAAAAGGAGCCTGGGCAGTATCTTCCATGAAATCCATAAGAAAAATTGCCCAGAAGTCCTAGAACCAGAGGGTAAAATTATCATTGAAAGAATCCATCGACGACCCCCTGAAAAAGATCCCAAATTGAAAACTCCAAGAAATATTATAGCCAAATTCCAGAACTACCAGGTCAAGGAGAAAATACTGCAAGCAACTAGAAAGAAATGATTAAAATATCACGGAACTATGGTCAGGATCACACAGGATCTTTCAGCTTCTAAATTAAGTGACAGGAGAAATTGGAATATGATATTCCAAAAGGCGAAGGAGCTTAGACTACAACCAAAGATCAACTACTCAGCAAAACTGAGCATAATTTTCCAGGCAAGGAGATGGACATTCAATGAAATAAGGGAATTTCAGAACTTCCTGATGAAAAGGCTAGAGCTCAATGGAAAATTTGTTCTCCAAATACAGACCTCAAGAGCAACATAAAAAGGTAAATGGGGGGGGGGGGAATCCTAGTTAATCAAGAAGGCTAATTAGTTACATCCTTATACAGGATGATTTTGTTTTATATGTGTTTTATATATACATATATATGTATATATATAATATATATGTGTATGTATATATGTCAATCTTAAGAATAGTATACTTATTATTACAATTGAAAAGGATATTCATAGACTGTGGATATCAGTATAAAATAACTGATATAGTGATAAAAATATAATTAAGAGATATAAAAGGGATGGTTTGGGGAGAAGAGGTAAGGAGGTAGTAGAAAAGGGTAAATTACATTACATGAAGAGGCACAAAAATATATTGTAGTAGAGGGAAAGAAGGGAGGAAGAAGAGCAGTATTTGAGCTTTACTCTCATTGGATTTGGTTCAAGAAGGGAATAACATACTCGGATAAGTATAGAAATCTAACTTGTCCTACAGGCAGTAGGAGGGGAAAAGGGAAAAAAAAAGGAGGGGGTTGATAAGAAGGGAGGGAAGAAGTAGCAAGGGGAAAATGGGAAGATAAGGGAGGGGAATCAAGAGAGAAGGTAAACTGAGGAAGGCAGCGGTCAAAAGCAAAGCTGTTGAGGAGTGGAAGGGGAAAGGGAGAAACAAAAGCATAAACAAGGGGGAAATAGGATGGAGAAAAAGACACAGATAGTAATCATAACTGTAGATGTGAATGGGATGAACTCTCCCATAAAATGGAAGCTGATAGCAGAATGTATTAAAAAGCATAATCCTACAATATGATGTTTACAAGAAACACATTTGAAACAGAGGGATACACACAGGGTAAAGGTAAAAGGCTGGAGTAGAATATATTGTGCTTCAGCTAAAGTATAAAAAGCAGAGGTAGCAATCCTAATCTCAGACAAAGCAAAATAAAAGATCTAATTAAAAGAGATAAGAAAGGTCACCACATCCTGCTAAAAGGCACCAAAAACAATGAAGCAATATAATTATTTAACATATATGCACCAAGTGGTATAGCATTAAAATTCTTAGAAGACAGGTTAAGGGAGTTACTGGAAGAAATAGACAGCAAAACTATAATAATGGGAGACCTCAATCTCCCCCTCTCTGAACTTGATAAATCTAAACTCAAAATAAACAAGAAAGAAGTTAAAGAGGTGAACAGAATTTTAGAAAAGGCAGATGTGATAGACCTCTGGAGAAAACTGATTGGGGATTAAAAGGAATGTACTTTTTTCTCAGTGGTACATGGTACATACTGAAAAATTGACCATGTACTAGGGCATAAAAACCTCACAATACAGTGCAGAAAAGCAGAAGTAGTCAAAGCATCTTTTTCAGATCATGATGCAATAAAAATTATTTGTAATAAAGAACCATGGGAAAATAAGCTAAAATTAATTGGAAACTAAATAATCTAATTCTAAAGAATGAGCGAGCCAAAGAACAAATCATGGAAACAATTAATAACTTCATTCAAGAGAATGACAATAATGAGACAACATACCAAAACTTATGGGATGCAGCAAAAGTAGTTCTTAGGGGAAGTTTTATATCTCTAAATGCTTACATGAACAAAATAGAGAAAAAGGAGATCAATGAATTGGGAATGCAAGTAAAAAAGTTAGAAAAAGAACAAATTGAAAATCCCCAATTAAATACCAAATTAGAAATACTGAAAATTAAAAGAGAGATTAATAAAATTGAAATCAAGAAAACTATTGAATTAATAAATAAAACCAAGAGCTGGTTTTATGAAAAAAACAATAAAATTGATAAACCTTTGGTCAATTTGATTAAAAAAAGAAAGAAGAAAATCAAATTACCAGTATCAAAAATGAAACAGGTGAATTCACCTCCAATGAAGAGGAAATTAAAACAATAATTAAGAATTATTTTGCCCAATTGTATGCCCATAAATTTGACAGCCTTAGGGATATGGATGAATATCTACAAAAATATAAATTCCCCAGGTTAACAGAAGAGGAAGTAAAATTCCTACATAACCCCATTTCAGAAAAAGAAATTGAGCAAGCCATCAATGAACTCCCTAGGAAAAACTCTCCAGGGCCAGATGGTTTTACAAGTGAATTTTATCAATCATTTAAAGAACAATTAATTCCTGTAATTTATAGACTATTTGGGAAAATACGTGAAGAAGGAGTCCTACCAAATTCTTTTTACGACACAAATATGGTATTATACCCAAAACAGGAAGAGTCAAAACAGAGAATGAAAATTATAGACCAATTTCTCTAATGAATATTGATGCAAAAATTTTAAATAAAATATTAGCAAAAAGATTGCAGCAACTTATCATGAGAATAATACACTATGACCAGGTAGGATTTATTCCAGGAATGCAAGGCTGGTTCAATATTAGGAAAACTATCAGTATAATTGATCATAACAACAACAAAACTAGCAGAAACCATATGATCATCTCAACAGACTCAGAAAAAGCCTTTGACAAAATGCAACAGCCATTCTTATTAAAAACACTAGAAAGCATAAGAATAAATAGAGCCTTCCTTAAAATTATAAATGGCATCTACCTAAAACCATCAACAAGCATTATTTGTAATGGGGATAAGCTAGATGCATTCCCAAGAAGATCAAGGGTGAAACAAGGATGTCCATTATCAATTTGGTACTAGAAATGTTACCTGTAGCAATAAAAGAAGAAAAAGAAATTGAAGGAATTAGAATAGGCAAAGGAGAAACAAAAATAATACAGGTGTATTATGAAGCTCAAATAAGAATATAGATGTAAAGTATTGGTGATGATTTCATTCCCTGAAACTTCTACTGCATAGTTGTTGATCTTAGGCCATGTTTATAGAGCAATACAAGAGTATGTTGATAAATGTTTAACAACCATACTCTCCCCAAATTTTTTTAAAGATGCTGTATTGTTAATGTATTTTTGTTTAATTTGAAGATCTTCCCATACATTAATAGGCCCACATGAGCTGCTTAAGTCACATGGAATCCTAAATTACATTAAGCCTGTGGTGGAAAGAGCTTCTTGAACCAGTGGAACAGGAAGGGAAGAGCAGAATGGAAGAAGTTGGTCAGAGCAATTAGGGAGGGAGAGAGAGGAGGCAGCTAGCTGTGACTTTTTTATTTGTGGAAAGGCCCCAAGCAGGAGGAAGGCTTTAGGATGGCTCTGCCCACTGCATTGTTATTGTGTATGAATTTCTTTGTTGCTGTGATGGATTTGGCTTTCTAGTATTAGAATTTGGTTTTCTGGTGTTTGAATAAATGTTTTGGTTCTGTCTTCCATATAGTGATTCTGTTATATTTTGCAATTCAGAACTATGCCAGCATATTAATAGTTGCTGTTGGCCCTGTGAATATTGCATTAGCAATCCAGATGCATACACAATTTTAAGTTTAATTTGTATTTTAATACTTTTTTAAAGCTAGACAATCAACAAAACAATTTTAAAAGCCCTGATTTGTAGCAGTTGCTGATTTCGGGGGTGTAAGTGCTCACACTGAAAATTTAATAATGGGCTTTCAAATTGATTAGATCTTACTTTAGTATACACTTGTATAGTTACCATATTAAGATTTCCATTTATTCCTATAATGTATGTATACATATTTATAATATTACATCATAGAAATAGGTATTATCTTTCATTAAAAAACTTTTTTGGCCTTTATTGGTAGAATCATTTGATTTTTATTGTTTTTGTTTTTATTATAGTCTATTATTTTTATGGAAAGTGGGGAAAGGATTGGACCAATGATTTCATCAAGATGAGAAGTTCCTGGGTGAGGAAATTCTCTCTACTAATTCAAATCAGCACCTTCTCTGCCACTTATAAAATTAGGAGGTTGCATAAAACACTAGAAGTTATGTGATTTCCAAAGGGTCACACTGCCATCTTGCATCCCCGAACCCACAATCAATAAGTCTAGACAAAGGGTAATTGTATAACCCTGTGTCATCTGTTCAGTAGCATTTAGGGCTCTGTAATAGACACATAGCTGCTTTTCTGAGTAGTAGAGACTGATCTGGAGAGCTTGGAGCTCCAAATCCCTAAGAGTGGCTTATTCTGGTCACCCTTTGGTACTATCCAAAGGCTTCATTCAGCCTGGTCTTTATGGACAGCGGCCTTTAGAAACATGAACCATACAAGGTCATAAGGTCCCTAGGCAGGGAGAATAATAGCCTTCTATACATCTTCCCGATCTGTATTGTGTTCTGGGCCCCAGCTGAAAGATACAGACTTGTGGGTAACATTAATTGGGAGCCAACAGGATATCTGAGTGAAGAAAGCATTGTTTGTTTTTTTTTACCAAAATCTACAGTACAATAAGTTTTGGGGCTTCCTTCTTAGACAGTAGGGAAGCAAGAGTCAGTTACTTATTCCAGACTTTGCTTGGAATCCCTTGGATTTCCACAACCCACTGTATTTCCCAAAACTTGTTTGAACTGACTGGACCCTGGATTTTCATGGGATTGATTTCCCATCCCTCATCCCTTCTGTAGACCACTATCTGATTCTAGAGCTTCTGCCACCATGGCCTCATCTGTCTTGGTAAATATTATATCATCAATTTAGTAGTGTACACCAATGCCCTAAAGAATGGAGACCCCTTTCAGGTCTATATCCACTATAGTGTGTCAGTATGAAGGAAGAGTTCAGGAAGCCCTGGGAAGGGATGATAAAGATATATTGAACTCCATCCTAGGTGAAAGCAAACTGCTGCTGTATAGTCTCACTCAAAGGAATAAAGAAAAAAACATTAGAAAGGTTGATAACTTCATACTACTCCCCCTGGGCCTGGGCCTGGGCTACCTGGTCTACATCATTGAAGAGATCAGGAACAACTATAGAGATAGGCCTGATGACTTAGATCCCTGTAGTCTACTGTAAGCTGCCAGGTACCATCTTAGTGATCATAGGGATGTTGTACAGAGATCTAGTAAAACAAAGTATTCAAACTTTCGTATATCTCTGTCATTAGAGAAGAAATATCTTTCACCATCCATGGAACAAATATGATATGGTGTTAGCTGCTTAGAATGGTTCAAGTAACTGTATGGATTTCTGTTTGCCACGACCCACAGTACTATACCTAGAGTGTACACATGGATGCCATAGCGTAGCATCCCTTTCCTCTGTGGATTGCCCTCTGTCTCCTCTGCATGATCTAAATAGCAGATACCTCAGGTTTGAGTGAGGCTGACAGGCACCTAGTGCCCTGGTTCTTAATTTCCCCACAATTTTGCTAGCACTTCCATGAGCTGGCCATCAACTGCTTTCTCATCAACTTAGGTTTCAAGAGTCACACCAAAAGTCTTCTCTAAGGATGGGATCATTTCTATCTGCTTACCTAGCAAGGCAGCAGTGGTCTCTGTGATTCCTCCCCCTCCATTCCCAGAGTGTCTATTTGCACTGACGGCAGTATTTGTCCAAGCTGCAACTGTTCTAACTTCCTGCTCAAATTTCACCAACTGTTCAACCCACATCTTTATGGCTTTGTGGTCAGGAAAGACTCATAGCTAACATTTGAAGCCATTTGGGTGGGGTTCTACCCAGAAGGCATAATCTAATTGATCCAGAGACTGGCAGGACATAGGCTATAACAGGCCCTCCCCCTCACTCCCAATCATAAATCCAATTTATGTAACCAATTTTCCTTTAGGAAGTTTATTCTTTTTCTTATAGATCCCCATCAGTGAGTCGATTACAAAGGGAATTCATTTTTATGCAAGGCTAGATGAAAATAACTCCCATCTCAGTCACCTATAAAGAAACTGAGAACATTTCTCCTCTGGAGGTTCTAAAATATTTAGTTGGCTGAGTAAAAATTGATCTTCAGAGAGTCCCCCCAGACTATAGAAGTCTAAAGTAGAGAACCCCTAAGCATTGCTCTGTTAGACTACCCCTTCAGGAGCCAGAGCTCCGAGGATGCCTCAGGTTTCTGTTTGAACTTTCCTATGAAACACTCCAGCACCTTGATGGAGGGAGTACACCCAGCCCCTGCTCCCTCAAGGGCAAGGAATCTTCAGCCCTATTTTAATTCAGGAAGTCATATAACCTTAGACTGCCTTGGTTTCCTCAATTATAAAATGAGCCCAATAAGATCACCCATACTGTTAATGAAAATCAAATGTGATAATGTTTGTAAAGTGCACAGCTCAGTGCCTGGCACATAGTAAGTGCTTGATAAATGCTTAATTCTTTTCCCCCTTCTCTGTCTTTTGGGAGGCATTCCTACTTCTGAGTTTCTGTACTCAGGCATGGCTTTCTCCCTAGTCACTCCATCATTTCCACCCTTTCAAGCTAGGCTTGGGAAGACATTAGGAAGGAAAAGTGACTAAGCTCCTCATTGCCTCACCCAAGCAAAACTGCTATATTCCTTGCCTAGGACAATAGAGTGAGAGAGTGCTTTTGCCTTTCTTTGTATCTCCAATCCTCAGCACAGTGTCAGGCACATAGTAGGTGTTTCATAAACGCTTATTGACTTCACTTGAGATAAATGTGCACTGTTCTCCCTTAAAGGTCTAAAAATTCTATAGTTCCATTAGACTTGGAAATGGCAGAAGGAGGGAAGAATAGCGATTTAAATTTTCTCTCTTCTGGGGAGCTTAAAATGTAAATCAATAATTTTCTTTTGTTCAGGTTGATTACCTAGTCAGGAAAATTATTTCTTCAAATATCAAGGAAGTATGGTATCAATAAATATCTGTTGAATAATTGATTTTTCTTTTGCTAGAGAAACATACTGTCAATGTGCCACAAAGGAATAACCACTAAACTGGGAATTTTAGACTTGTTTTCTAGTTCTAGATCTATGTCTCACTGATTGTAACATATCTAGCAAGTGATTTTATCCCATGGGGCCTCAGTTTTCTCACCTGTAAAATTGGGTTATTGAATCTTAGATGATGAGCTCCTTGAGGGTAGAGAATGCTCTTGCCTTTCTTTGTATCTCCAATCCTTAGCATTGTGTAAGGCAATTGGCGGTGTTTCATAAATGCTCATTGACTTGACTTGAATCAAATGTTCACTGTGTTCCTGTAAAGCTCTAAAACTTCAACAATTCCACTAGACTTGGGTATGGCAGAAGGAGGGACGAGAAGAGAGGGTACAGGAAAAGAGTTAAAGAACATTTCATTAAAATGAAAGATCCCACTACTGGGCATATATACTAAAGAGACTGAAGACAGAAAACCAGTTCCCACAAATGCCCAAATGTTCAAAGCAGAGCTGCTTTGTGATAACAAAGAACTGGGAACAAAGTAGGTGTCTGTAGACAGGGGAATGGCTGAACAAATTGTGTTATATGAACATAATAGGATATATTGTGTCATACAGAATAACAAATGTGAGGAATTCAGAGAAATATGGGAAGAGTTGTATGAAATGACACAAAGTAAAACAAAGAGCATCAGAGAACCAGTGCAAACAATAATGTAGATTAAAAGAAAACATTAAAATGATGCTGAAAGCTGCATAGCCCCAGAGAAAAAATAAGGAGGTGCATCTCCTTCCTTTACTTGGAGGGGTAGTGGACAATGGGGATAGAATGCATTTAGATTTTCAGGGAAACTTGCTATGCCTCTTGGTTTTGCTTAACTGTTTCATTCTTTGTTGCAAGGAAAGACTCCCCACATGGGTAGAAGATAATATATCCTGAAATAAAAACAAAGACGTCAATAAAACATTTTTAAAAGGGGAAAAAGAAACTCTAATAAAGAAATCTCTTCCTAAAACAGAACGCTGAGTAAAAACAAAACAAACAAAAGCAAATTGATGTTTCAACACAGCACTAATTCTCTTTAAATTCAAGAGCATAATAGTGATTCCGCTCTTACCAGTGCCCAAACAATGATAATGTGAATACATTAATACATGGGAGTCACAGTAAACTGAGACATAAGCCAAATTCTGTAATTATTCCCCCACGTGAAAGCTTAATGGAACAGTTCACATTCCTAAAGGTCAAAAGAAAGACAGAAACCATAAATTTTGCTTTGTCCAACCTTGAGATCTGGACCCATTTAACTTTTAGTACTTAAGTAATTCACTTAATGTTTATCAAAAGTCTTTTTAAAAGTTTCCCTTGAAGAAATGGCCCCAAATCCTAAAGTTTCTGACCATGGTGATTTTGGGAATTTCAAGAGAAACTAGGAGCTCATTATCTTGAAATCTCAGACATTTAGAAATAATGGTTTTCTTCAGGGTAATAGAAGAATATATATAGGCTCCTCTGCAGAGGATAGATGGACCAGCATGGCAGCCACAGGGAAGCAGCTCTTTAAAGTAAGATCCTTGCTTGCCTTTCAAGGTTACAGAGGATTTCTTTCAGCTCCTTTTACTCCCAGGAGTTCTTCAATAATCAAAAGGCTATTAAAAAAAAGCTCAGGGACAACAAGTGATCCAGAAGGAATTTATAGATGCTGGTCACCTCATCCTGTTGGTGTGAGATCTTGTAATCTCTGTGTGCTCTCCTCATAGGAGGTGTTATGGAGAAAAGAGCTTTGTCCATTTTAAAGCACTAGGTAAATAATTCATTACTGGTGTAATGCACCAGTGTTACCCTGATTGCTTTATTGCTGTTGCTTTTGCTGTTATTAACCATTATAAGTCTATCTTGTCAGGCTCGATTGTGGTCATGCCTGAGAGGCAGATTCTTGCCCGGTGCTCAGCTTTGAAAATAGATTTAGAAGTTATTGAGCTGGCGGGAATGCTCCATAAGCCACAAAATTTACATTGGCCCCTCTCATCTTTATTAGCACTACTCAATCCTCCCTGTGTTTTTATGGCTCCTCATTTCACTAGGTTTGGCTTGCTCTCAGAAAGCAGCATCTGCCAATAGCAAATTTACCTAGAGAAGCTTAACAATCTCAGAGTCCCACCCACCTTTACCCACCCCAATTAAAACAAAGAAGGAAAAAAATAGAATTAAAAAGCACACAGCAGCAGCAGCAGCGTGTTGAGAAGAAATAAGAACAAGATGAGGACTCCAAAGTCTTAGGTTTCAAATCCTACCTTTGATACTTTGATACACCTCTCCAAGTTGTCTTCACCTCTTTTGTAAAAATGAAGGTAATTATACTTACATACCTACTTTTCTCAGGGTAATGAGAAAGAGAATGTGAAGCTTAACTCCGTATATAATTGTGTTATTATGTCACTATGATTGGGGTCCTATATATTTTCTTTCCCTAGAAGAGGTCAAGGACAGATTATTTATTTTCTTTCATTCATTCATGTGACAAATGGATAATGAATAAAAAAAAAACATTTGTTACTGATTTACCATGTACCATTGTGCTAAACTTGGAGATATATATATATATATATATAGAGAGAGAGAGAGAGAGAGAGAGAGAGAGAGAGAGAGAGATAGATATAGATATATAGATATATATATACAAAATTGGGACAGTTCCTGCCCTGAAGGAGATTACATTCCCCAAGTGGGAGACAATATATTTAGGCCAGGGAAGGGTGTTTAGGTTGGGAAGTCATAAGAATGATAAAAGGATAAGCATAGGACAGTCTGTTGATGTGCCATTTCTAGAAGTAATACTAGTACTGATCGGATGACAGTTTCCAGAAGTAGAGGTGGAAAGGGTATGGAGCAGGTCAGAAAAAAATGACTGGGGTAAAGTATGGTTGGTTCTGGAAACATCTAGATAAGGAGTGCAGAACCTGTGGCCCCAAGGACGCATGTGGCCTCCAGGCCATATGTGGCCCTCTAGATCCTCAAGGGCAGCCTTTTGCCTGAATCCAAACTTCACAGAACAAATCCCCTTAATGAAAGGATTTGTTCTGTAAAACTTGGACTCAGTCAGAAGGCTGCACCCACGTGGCCTCAGGGCCCCAGGTTCCCTACCCCAATCTAGATGTTGCCAAATCTTATGTGTGAAATAGTAAGATGGGGATACCCAAAGGTATGCCAAAAAAATGTAAAAGGTCTTGGTCCCTGATTTCTTTTAGACCCTGCACCAGGAAGTCAGGGTTCAGTTTTATGAGAGGCCAATAAGACAGCAAAAGATGTCTCCCACATATTGATCCATTGAAAGCAGTGCTCAGTTGAGAGATTATATTTCCAAAAGATCATCATCTGGAATGCTCTCTCCATCATCTAGTCCTGCTCCCCTCATTTAACCATTTGACCAATTTAGAGAAATTAAGTGAATTAACTAATGGAATAAAGCTAGTCAACAGCATAGCTGAATGTGAACTCAAGTTCTTTGACTCGAAGTATAGCAGCTTTTCTAATACAATTTTGTTGTTCAGTCATTTCAGTCTTGTCTGACTCTCCATGACCCCATTTTGTTTTTTTTTTGGCAAAGAGACTGGAGTGGTTTGCCATTTCCTTCTCCAGATCATTGTACAGATGAGGAAACTGAGGCAAACAGGGTTAAGTGACTTGCTGAGGGTCACACAGCTAATAAGTATCGGAGGCCAGATTTGATGAGTCTTCCTGACTTTAGGCCCTACCCACCTAGCCACCTAGCTGCCCTCTATTACAATGGCTCTACTCTTTATCTCATACTGGGCACATATGTATACATTTCTAAGGGACATATTTTAGCCCACCCACTTGTGCTAATGGATTGCACAAACAGAATGAATGGGCTGTGGTTAGGATACTAACTTTACCAGGAACCTTATAACAAGCTATCCAACATTTTCATATGTAAAGTGACGGGATTGTATGTGATGACCTCTAATGTATCTCCCAGCTCTAAATCCTATGACATTCGTCAATTATTTCTATTCATGCAGCTCATCCTTAGACTTCTCTCAGAACTTTCACTGAGGGCCTTGAGTCACCCCATTAGGAACTCATTAACCACCCTGCTAAAGTACTTTTCCCCCTGAAACCTTTTAAAACTCAACACAGTGTGATAGAGAATCACATCATTAATGATAGGGGTTGGATTCAAATAGAAGAGCCCCAGTATTGCCTTGAGTATTCCAAGTCATCAAGTTACCATTAAATCTAATAATTAACAGAGTGACTGTTCAGAGCATCTCATTTAAAACAAGTAGCCTTTATAAAAATATATTATTATTATAATCAAGTTCTTTTGCCATGATACAGGCTAAATATTTTTTAGCTCTCTGATGGTAAGAAGAACAATTTTTCAATCCTCCTTATCAGAAAGCAATTGCCTTTTCTACACATACAGACAAAAGACTGTGATTAACTATTTATACATACATATATATATATATATTTATATATATATATATATATATACTCTCTCTCTCTCAATCTCTCTCTCTCTCTCTCTCTCTCTCTCTCCCCTAACATTTAAAAAAGGATGGCAGAGGATGAGCTGAATAGACAGAAACAATGAACATGAACTTGGAAAGACTTCGAGATATAGTGTAGGATAGAAGGGCCTGGGATTCTATGGTCCATGGGGTTACAAAAAGTTGGAGTCAAATGAACAACAATAATAAAGAGCTATCTCTATCTCTATGATATACTACACACACACACACACACGCGCATGCACACACACACACACACACACACAAGCTATGTAATATATAAATATCTTGTTTCAGCATCATAACAATGCTGTGACATAGGCACTATTAGTTCCCCCATTTTTCAGACGAGGAAACTGAGTCTTAAGGAGGATAAGTAACTTATAGTAAGCATTTGATGTGGGATTTAACATCATATCTTTCTGATGACAGGTCTGGGGCATTATTCATTGATCTAATTCCCCTCTCTTAAAGGATATTAGTGGCTTAATTTTATATTTCCACTGTGTGGAGAGTAAGACACTTATCTGCCTTGACTTTTCTTTAGCCCTTGATGGGGTTGATACCATCTCTTTCCTGAAATCCTATCTTTTCTTGGTTTTCAGGAAACAATACTTCCCTTTTCCTTCTCTTAACTTTCTGTGTGTTTCTCCTCTATTAAGGATGGCTTATCATCCGCCTTGCACTCCATAACTGTAAACATCAACCAGAATTTTTTTCTTTTGTTCTCTCCAGAAGTATCAAAAATGCAACCTGCCAGTAGCATGCAGCCCACAACACTCCTAAATGCTGCCTTGACTCAATTAAAATGCAATTGGTAAATATTTAACCTAATAAAAATATAATAAAACAAATGTAATGTCAATTTGTGATTTTCTAATTCAATAAGCAGACCAATTGGATAATTTTATACCATTAATCTTCCATTTCTGTTTGAATTCGATGTGAATGCTCTATTGTTCTGAAATGTTATCCATTCCCATCATATCAACTGGCGCCTCTCTGTGAAAAATTCCCCGGGAGAAAGCTCCAGCTCTGATCACTACCTCAAGTTATCACCCTGCTCTTCCAATGGTGAACTAAACTCTTAGAATTGGAAATTTGGAAGGACTTTAGCAGCCATCTAGTTTAAACCCATATCTGAAGCACAAATCTTGTCTTCAGGATCTCTGATAGGAGTGGAACTATTTCAAGGATACTTCTTTCACTTTTAGATAGCACTAGCTATTAGGAAGTTGTTCAATAGGTCAAAACTATGTCTGTCTCTTTGCAACTGCTACACATTTGTTGGCACTGGTTTTGCTTTATAGGGCAAGCAGAAGAAAGTCTAATCCCTTTTCCATGTCACAATCCTTCAAATGACAGTGAAGTCATATAGTGGGTAAGAGCCCTAGACTTGGAGTCAGGAAGCCCACTTTAAATGTTAACTAGCGAGTCATCCTGGTACATATCTGGCCACTGTACCCAGATGGCTCTGGAGGACAAAGTGAGGCTGGTAACTTTGCACACTCCTCCCTCTCTCAAATCGAAGTCAATTGCAAGTCATGTCATCATCTTCCTGATGTCATGGTCCTCTTAGAGAACAAAGGACAGACCACAACCACAACCTGTAAGTCTCATCAGTTTTCTGAAAAAGCCTCCCTCCTTGAGCTTTTGAGGACACATGAAAATGGCTAAGAAAAACAATATGCAGAAATGAAAAAAGAAAGGCATAGAGTTCTCCAAACCTTTGATACTATGAAGAAAAAAAAAGAAGAGGAAGAAAGATTACAGACTTCAATAACAAGTATGGATTACTAAATAAAAGAGAACTTTTGATTAAAGAAAAAGTCAAGATTGAAATATCTGATTTAGAGAAACAAGAAAATATTTTGAAAAGTGAAATAAAGTCAATAGAACATAAGAGCATCCAAATAAATGAACTTCAGCTACAAAAGAATGAATTGATGCAGAAATTATTTATTCTTCAGAGAAAACAAAGTTATTGAAAGTAATGCAAATGAAGCCATATGTACCACCAAATTTTTAAAGGAAGATAAAGTCAGAATCAGCAAAAAACCTCAGAATGATCCTGAATGTATAAGACTTTAAAAAGAATTAGAACTTTATAAGGAAGAAGACATGGAAGGCATTTATGAAGCTCTCCAATCAGAAATAGAATTTTTGGAATTGACGTTGCAGAAAAGTCTTCAAGCAAAACAATAGATTATGGAGGATCGATCAACACATCAATAAGTTAAATACTTTTAACGCTGATATGGATGGTACCCATCATCGCACAGTCTTCTAGAAAAGCTTTGAACCAGGTCACTGGTGATACCAAGAATTGTTTTCTTCACAATTTATTTATAGTCGTTTATAACATTATTGGTTTGTAGTATCCTTAGGCCCTTCCCCCCCAGCTGTCAATCTGTCATTTCTATACTTTCTAGAGTATGTTTAAATCTCTACTTTCCATTCCTTACCACAACTGATGTTGGAGTTTATCTGAAATATACATAGGAATAAATACTTTGGTTACTGACCCACTTTTGCCATTGCAATTTCCATTCAAGTTTCCCACTTTTGTCTTCTTCTGTTTGCAACAATCTGGCTAGCAGCTTCTGTGGGGGTGTAAGATCCACCCACAGCCAGCACCTAGAAAGCTGCCAGAACGCTGGGAGAGCACAGGTTCTTTTGATCTGCTTAACCAAGGAAAGCAAGGTGAAGGGGTTGACAAGTTTACTTTAATCCAGCATACAGACAGCATTCAGTTAGTTCAGGGGGAAAAGCCAGCACCCTGAACTTCAGAACAAATACAAACAAATTACAAACATCAACAGACAGACCAAATACAGATTCATTCACTTACTTCAGGGGAAGAGACCAGCACCCTGAACTTCAGAACATTCATTTAGTTCAGAGGAAAAAGCCAGCACCTTGAACTTCAGAACAAAATACAAACAAATTACAAATATCGACAGACCCAATATAGTTCATAGTTACCAACATCTAGGTTCAGCCCGGGAGCTCAGAACAAGGGCTGGCCCAGAGTCACCACTGCTGCTGCAAAGAGCTCCAACAGAAAAGGGATCTTCAAGCTGTCTTCTCTCCTCTTATAGAGCTTTTGACATCATCAAGCGTCATCTGAATGACCAGAGCCCAGGCTCTGGTGATTGGTTCCTGAGTTGGCCCCTCCCCCCAGGACCCTGGGAGGCTCACATGCACATAGATTAGGTCAACACCCAATAGGGCATGGCTCTGGAGTCAACACCTCCCTTCAGCCAGCCCCATCCTGGGCCCACCCCAGTCACCAATCCGTACCCACATAGGTTCCACACCTAATAGGGCTCTGGACCTGGGGCCCAGGACCCAGAAAGGCTCAATGAAATACACCAAGTCACTCAAAGAAAACAAAGGCCATTTTGCTTACCAACACATCTTCCAATAAAGATGTCTACCGAATGAGTACCTCTGAGGCTGCCGAGCTTCAGAAGCCAAATTCCTCCCCCTTCCTATGACATTGAGTGAAGGTCTCGTACTTACTGCAGTATTCCATCCAACATTTTTTTTGAAAGGCATATTTTTTCCTTTCTAATCCTACTGGCTGGAAAGAGAAACAATTTCCTTGGAGGAAATGTATAAACTCAAGAATTCATATATAGTGGTGACTGAAAACATTTTAAAAGGGGGCAGTTTACTCAATGGATTTTCCTTTAATGGAGTAGGAACAGCATCACCCAGAGGCTTTCAGGTTATGTCTTTTAGCTATCGGTAAAATTTTGGTCTCTGTTTTTTTTTTCGTACTATTATATCTGGATAGACAATACATTTCTATAAAGGAAGGTTATTCAACTGATTTCTGAAAATGGATAGAAATGTCAATTGTCCTGCCAACAAATCAGTTCGGAAGAATAAATAATTTAGTTTTGGAAAGTATCATATTCTGGATTCTATTTTCAAGCTACATTTTGCTTTATTGTTGAAAGAGAGATTTTTTGCTTGTCATTAGACACAACATATTTACAAATCTAAGATCTCATGAATTAATGTAAATGTATAAGTAGTTTAATAGGAAGCTTTAATTTGAAAAAAAAAGCTTTTTTATTAATGATGTTTTTTTCTATATGGATGAGAAAATTAGACTCAGCAATCAAAATAGCTGTTGGATATATAGGAACCAGATATAAATTATATTGTCTATTGTCTATAAATTATATTGTCTATATATTGTATATATATATACATATATATACACATATATATTAGGAATGAGTGACATTATTATTTTATTGTAATCCTTGTAAATTTTTATATTTAAATTAACAGTATACTATTGGACTTGAGTCAAAAATAAACAGTGCCAGGTATTTTTAAAAAATAAATAAAATGTTAACTAGCTGTGTAACTCTGGGCAAGTAACAACTTCACTTGGTCTCAGTTTCTTCATCTGTAAAATGACTTTAATAGCGCCCACCTTGCAGGATATTTGTGAGGAACAAATGAGGTAGTGTATATATGGTTCTTTCTGTTGTTGTTGAGTCATTGCAGTCTTGTCCAATTTCTCACGATCCCATTTGGGGTTTTCTTGGAAGATACTAGAGTGGTTTGCCATTCCCTCCTCCAGCTCATTTTACAGAGGAAGAACTGAGGCAATTAAGGTTAAGTGATTTGCCCAGGGCCACACAGCTAGGAAGTGTCTGAGGCCAGATTTGAACTCATAAGGACAAGTTTTCTTGATTCGGAGCCCAGTATTCTAATTGCTGCACCACCTAATTGCCAATGTATGGCTCTTGGCAAACCTTCAAGTACTATATAGATGCTAGCTACTACTAGCATAGTGCCTAAGTCATAGTAGGTGCTTTAGTAAATGCTTATGAACTTAACTATTATTACATATTTGAAGAAAACTACTGGGCCTCTCGCAAATCTACTGTACTCCAGGTTAAATAAACCCAGTTCTTTAAACTAATCTTTATATGACATAATTTTTCATTCCCCTTTACATCCTAGTCAATTTCGTTTGAATGTGGATAAGCTTGTTAACGTCCTTCCTTAAAATAGGGCACTCGCGATAAATAAAAAACTCTAAATATGCTCTCACCAGAGCTGATTATATTCTCACATAAGGTTAGCAAACTACATAGTAGGAGAATGATGCAAATGTAGTTTACCTAAATTTTAGCAAAGTATTTGATAAAAGTTTTTTAATGCTATTTCATGGAAAAAAAGAAATGTGAGATAGAAAATGGTATGGGATTTAGAGATAGGCTGAATGACTTACCCCACAGTTTGCTTATTAATGGTTCAATGTTAGCTTAGAACTCTTAGAGCTTAGCTAAGGGAGTGCCTCAAGAATTTGTGTTTGGTACTATTTTGCTCAACATTTTTCATGAATGAGTTAAACGAAATGTCACAAATAAAACTCTGAGAGACAAAGTTTCTGGGTATTAAAAATCTTTCTTGGTAACCAAAGACAAAGAGGTAGGGTCTTAGGTCATCTTAAAAGTCCATCTGTTTTCCAGAGAGCACATTATTAGGACCTCCCCTGAAAACAGAATGGCAACCATTATTAGTAGATATTTAATGAAGAGGTGGGTTGAGTCCTCAGCCCCTCCAAATTGAAGGGATGGAGATCAGTTGAAAATGTGATCTGGTCATGAGGTTTGAGCACCTTCTAGTCATTTGAGGTCCCCATCAGGATCTCTCTGTCTTGGTTTTCCTTTCATGAGCCGGCTACCCTGCCCCCCAAACTCTTAACAAAGGGACCAAGGACACACAAATCTCTTGGGGGTAGTGTCAACCATTTCAGTTTGGCTTCTGCTTACCTGGTAAATAAAAGCCAGAGTTCCATTTGGGTGGAACTCAGCCAAAATGAGTTAACTAGTAGATGCCTTTGGGGGCTAGGAATGATCATGGTACTCAGCCAGTGCCTGGAAGCAGTATTTTATTTGTATGTGAGCTAAACTAAAAAGCAAATATTTTAAACAGGAAAGAGGATATTATAATCAATATTAATAATCAAATGACACAGCATTAACATTAATTTTCCTCTGAAGGCATTATTAGCATAGTCATATTTTTGAAAGATATAAAATTATAACAAACAGTCAATTCTCTGGGTGATTTGTTGTTCATTCCTAACTCTTCAAGACCCCAATGAGGTTTTCTTGGCAAAGATACTAGGGTGGTTTATTATTTCCTTCTCCAGTTCATTTTACAGATAAGTAAACTGAGGAAAACAGGGTTAAGTGACTTGCCCAGGGTTACATAGCTAGGAAGTGTCTGAGGCCAGATTTGAACTTGGAAAGATGGATCTTCCTGACCAGAAATCTACCCATGCACCACCTATGATAAAAAAATGTTGATAGACTAAAACGCTGGACCAGACTTTCTTCTGATGCCAGCCCAGCTCTCACAGCCATCATCTGAAGAAGCAACTCTTATGGAAAAGGGGTTGACCATCCTTAACAACTGCTAAACAACCCACAGGGCCCCTGTGCCACCCACAGGGCAGGCAAGCCAATCTACCTGAAGTAGCAAGATACTCCCAAGTAGATACAGATACAGCATGTGCCTGGCAAATCAAGCCACCACCACAATCACTTCAACTCCTAATAGTAACAATAACTAGCATTTGCATAGCACTTTAAGACATTCGAAACACTTCACACATTAGCCTATTGATACTCACTCTACAGTGATATTAGATATTTGTTTTAAAGGTTTCTTTCCTTTTTTTAAAAAAATGCTAGATTAATTCTTTCCACAACTTTCCACTATTTCATCTCTCACTATAGAATCTAGTCCTTCAAATGAAACAGCAAACTGGACTTATGAGATCACAGAGCATCATCACATTTGTTTCTTGAGGATTGTTTTCCTCCCTACTTGACCTATCCTGTAGTCTTCCACCATGGATTGCTAGAATGGAACCATCAGCCCAAGGGCACTCATGGTATTAATCTGCTATGACAATTGTTGCATGGTGGTGGCTTGCACTTTAAGGAGAAGGACAATTGTAGACTTGCTCCCTGGACAGCCTTCTTAGTAGCTTGGGATTGTGGGGTTTTCTAGGCAGGCATCCTGAAAGCTAGTTCCCTTGAGGTTATGGGCAGGGCAGGCATAAAGAAATTCCTTTCGCTTCCATTGTTCCACTCATAGTCATTCAGAACCTTTCAACCAGTGGGTGCTTTTCTTTTTTTCTACCTGACCTTTAATATTTAATTTCTGCTTTGATACATCAGTACTTCTAGATATCTCTAATATCACTGATATGGATCTTCTCAGCAGTCATTTATTCAGTAAATATTTGTTAAGGACCTACTATGTGCTAGGCACTGAACATCCTTTCTTTTAAGGCATTCACTCCCTAATGGAGGAGACAACATATGTACAAACAATGTACAAACAAGCTCTGTATAGGGTACATTGGAAGTAAGGCATTAGAATTAAGAGTAATCAGGGACCATGCATACCCTTTAACCTAGCAATACCACTAATAGATCTGTATTCCAAAAGAGATAAATAACAAAAAGGAAAAGGACCTATATGTACAAAAATATTTATAGCAGCTCATTTCTAAGGGCAAAGAATCAGAAATTGAGGGGATGCTCATCCATTGAGGAATGACTGAACAAGTTGTGGTTATGATGGAATACTATTGTTCTATGAGAAATGATGAGCAGGATGCTCTCAGAAAAACCTGGAAAGACTTACATGGGCTGATGCAAAGTGAAATGTACTTTGTACAAAGTAACAGCAATATTGTAAGATGATCCGCTGTGCATGACTTAGCTGTTCTCAGCAGTACAATGATCCCAGACAAGGCTGAAGGACATATGATGAAAAGTGCTATTCATCCCCCAAGAAAGAACTGATGGTGTCTGAATGTAGACTGAAGCATACTTTTAAAACTTTTTTTAGATTTTGACTATTATGGATGTATTTTGAATAACTACATATGACTACAACCTATATCAAACTGCATGCCTTCTCAATGGGAAAGATGGGGAGGGAGGAAGGGAGAGAAATTGGAACTCAGAGTTTTAGAGATATTATAAAACTGTTTTTACATGTAACTAGGGAAAAGTAAAATAAAATATAAGTTCAAAAAAACAGTTATCAGGAAAAGTTTCACGTAGAAGGTAGAATTGTAGCTGTGATTTGAAGGAAGCCAAAGAAGTCAAGAAGTAGAAATGAGAAGGGAGATTATTCCAGTCATGGGAGACAGTCAGAGAAAATGTCCAGAATCAGGAGATGGAGTATCTCTTGAGAGGAAAAGAAAGAAGAATAGGGTCATTGAATTGCAGACTATGTGGATGAATGTAAGGCATAAGGGGACTAGTGTAGCCATAATGGCTTTTGTTTTCTTTGAATGGCTCAAAAAAATAAACAAAAAACAAAAACAAAAAAACAAAAGCCATTATGGCTACAACTAGACAGGTGGAGGACAGGTTAGATAGAGGGCTTAGATAGCAATATATTTACAATATAGTTACACATTCCTAGGTGACTCTCAGCCATATTCTCCCATAAATCCTGAAGGAAATCTATATAGTCTACTGTAAGGAAGCCTTCTAGTTCCCCTTTCAATATTCCTTGACTCTAGGGCAGCTTTTGGTCATCTATGGTCCATCTGTGGTCATCTATTAGTCCTCATTCTTGCTACATGACCAGCACAGTTCTTTTACTCATCATTCATTTGCTAGATAATATCTCCTCTATTGCCACTTCCGTTATATGTGATATTATTGGTATTAAATTGTTATACTGATTGCAATTTTCAGTATTATTAGTTATTAATGTTATTGGTATAATTACTGTTATTGCTACATCTTTATTGCCCCTTTGGGTCACCCAGACCCTTGACAGCCCCTCTCTCTTGCCTTGTGCCTGGACTATTTTTTTTTTGTTTCTGTCTTACATTCTTTGCTGATTAACTTTGCTTTGCTTCTCTGGGGTAATTCCTTGTTTAGAATGAATTATAGCCTACTCCCACCAAGCATGTGCTTCTCTCCTGCTCTCTGGGTTATCCTCAACTTCAATTCTGAGACAGAAAAAAATTCATCAAAAAAGGATAAAAATAAATGAATTTTAAAAATCAGTTGTAAAGTATTAACTATACGCAAAGCACTGGGGACAAAAATTAAAAAGTAAGACAGTCCCCTTTCTCAAGGAGCTGATTTACACAGTAGGGGATTCAACATATAGAAGCTTCAGCTGCAGCTCAAATGAGAGTCAATTGTTAAATTTTCAGTATGAGCATTTAACCCTAAGATATCTGCAAACACTTGAGTATCAAACACTTGATTTATTGTGGGTTTTTTTTGATTGTCAAAACTGAATAAAGTGATGAAGAAGATGTTAATGTTGCAGATTAAACTTAAAAGTTTAAAAGAGCCAGTTGTTAAACAAATGTTAAACATTTACCAACACATCTCTGGACCCAGAGGTCTTCCAGGTACAGCAGCAAAGCAGTACTTTTGTGTCTGCATTAATGCTGCATCTACTGTTAATATTTATTTTTATGTTGTTAAACCATTTGACTGTGCTAAGGACTTAGGTGTGTACAATTTTATTTTCCATGTTTTCAGTAGCTAGGGCTACAGCACCCACAGAAGTAACTGACAGGGTACATCTCCATAAAGCTTATAGCCCAAAGGTAATGGCTGCATGGGGCTTGGTTGGAAGGATTATTGATCTGGAGGCTGCTGCTATTTCCAGGGCCCTTGGACTTACCTGCTCATTGGTGGCAATTGGTCAATGGTTGGTGTTGGTGGCAAAAGGCCTCTTCTCCACAGCAATTACTCTTCTTGAGGATGTCTACCCAGAACAGGCCAAAAGCAGGACTTGGAGTCTCTGGGTGCATGGCTTTTTCCAGGTCTCTTGGGCTCCAAGTTCTATTTTGTTGTTGTTATTGAGCCATTTCAGTCATATCTGACCCTACATGACCCCATCTGGGGTTTTCTCGGCAAAAATATTGGAGTAGTTTTCCATTTCCTTTTCCAGATCATTTTACAGATGAGGAAAATGAGGCAAATAGATTAAGTGACTTGCCCAGGGTCACACAGCTAGGAAGTGTCTGAGGCTGGATTGGAACTCAGGAAGATAAGTCTTCCTGACTCCAGACCTGGCCTTCTTATCTACTGCACCACCTAGGCTAACTCCTTAAGCATATAAGGAGAGATTGTGGTGTTGCTCTGAATCTCCTGCTCCATAATACCTCCTATCTCTTCCTTAAAGTACTGCAGCTATACTGGCCATGCATAATAACTAAAGGTGAATCCTTTGTCAGAAAACTTCCAGTTTAATGGTGTTATTGCCTTTATTTGCTTGATAAGAAAATCTGCTTTTGACATGAATTGTCATCTGCAAAACTGAGCATCTGTGATTTGAAATTTCTGTGTTTCAATTCAAGAAGCAAATACTTTGACAGAGCTGCCAAATTTCCTGGAAGAAAAAAAAGTCTTCAACAAACAATTCCACTTCCATTTTACAGTTCCTTGTAAAGAAGAGCAGGAGAGAGCTTTTCTCAAAATCCATTGGCTAGGACTAAATAAAATCAGATTTCAGAAAGCTGAACTCCATCCTGGACATTTTTGTTATCAGACAAGACCTGGAAAGCAAGGTCTTGCAGGGGATTTTTCTTCTTTTCACTTTAAATGCTTCCCAAATCATCTTTAGAACAGACCTAGAAACATGACTTCTTTTGTTATAATGTAAATTTTTTGCAATATGTTTTGTTTTTAATTTGGAGGCAAGAAAATGAAAACTCTCAAAAACGACAAAGGTCATCATTTTGTGCAAAGGTAGTTTCAGATCACGGTTCCAAGGCATTCAGAAGGAACACTAATTCAGAAAGAAACAAAAAAAAATTAGTCCAAGCACAAGGCAAGAGGGAAGTCAGTCAAGGGTGTGGATCATCCAAAGGGGCAATAAAGAGGTAGCAAAAAGACCATTGATTTAGGGATGGAGGATGATGTTGATTTCATCCTGCCCATTTTCCCTTAGTTTATTGTTGAAGGAACAAGGGGCAAGAGAGGTAAGGCAACTTTCCTAACATCACACAGTAAGTAGAAACACCGGGGTTTGAAAATCAGTTATTCTTTCCACTACACAAGGCTGCTTTCATCTCTCACTGACATCATTGTGTACTTACAGTACCCAGAATGAATATCTACTGCTCACCTTCAGGAAGAGTTTTTCCTTTGACTTTTGGGTATCAGTGATTGACTTTCAATTTATTTGTGAATACTTTTAATGAATTAGGAAATTCAAATTTGAATGAGTCCAATGAATTTGTTTTCTCTCTTTGGTAAAGTATTTAAGTCATTCATTTCTCTGTCATATCCTGGCAGTTTTAGGCTTCTAGTAATGACCAATAGTGACCTACTTTAACAGGGGTTTTGGCATTCCTGCAGTAGACATTTGGAAGCTTGGACATGTTTTCTGGATTGATTTTCTGTGACTGAGATTCGAGGTTGGTACAGGAATTTCTGTATTGTGTGTGTGTGGGGGGAAGGGGACAGTGTGGGTAGTGAACAGAACAAAAGCTTTGTCATTTTTCATTATTTTCTCTCTTGCCTCCAAATCCACTGCTTTGCACAGCTGAGGAAAGAGCTCTAGATTTGCAGTCATGGGACTTGGATTTGAATTCTGCCTCTGCTACTAATGTACTATGTGCCCTTATATAAGCAACTGTACCTCCACGAGACTCATTTTCTGCATCTGCAAAATGAAGTGGCTGGATTGGATGCCCCCAAAGGCTTCTGAGGGATCTAAAGATCCCTGTATAATCTTTTAAAAATCCTTTATTTATGTTTTTGCTTTTTGATATCAATGTGACTTACCAACAATAGCACCCAAAGCACTACCCTTCCAACTAAACAAACAGTTAAGTTATACCTCCCCCCCAAAAAGATGTGTCAACCATATCAGATAACATGCAACATTCTGCACCATAGGGGATAGAGTGCTGGGCCTATAGGCAGAAAGACTTATCTTCCTGAGTTCAAATCTGGCCTCAGACATTGACTAGCTATATGACCCTGGGCAAGTCACTTAATCTTGTTTGCCCCAGTTTTCTCATATGTAAAATGAGCCAGAGAAGGAAATGGAAAACCCCTCTAGCATCTGTGCCAAGAAAACCCTAAACTGAGAGACAAAAAGTCACACACGACTGAAAAACAACTAAACAACCCATTTGTCACCTCTTCTCAACTGAAAGGATCCTATGAGTTTCTGAAGAAATTGCTTTGGGGGAAGTAAAGCATTATATTAATTAAATTAAAAGCATATATTAATTAAAAGCATATATTAATATCACAGCAACCCTGGGAAGAAGGTGTTGTTATTGCTTGTTTTACAGTTGAAGAAACTGAAGAAGACAAAGGTTAAGTGACTTGTATAGGGTCACATAGCCTGTAAGTGTCTAAGGCCAGATTTGAATTTAGGTCCTGACTCTAGGGCCAGGCCTCTATCCACTGTGCCATGTAACTGGGGAAAAGGAGATTCCTTGCAATTGTGCTTACTTGAGCTCTGGGTCAGGAGGTCTAAAGGTATATATAGAACAGGACTTTCCACAGAAGGTTTTAGAGCTAAAAATGATAGAAACTATACACTGGGCAGCTCAGTGGCTCAGGAAGACTCACTTTCCTGAGTCCAAATCTGGCCTCAGGCACTTTCTAGCTGTGTGACATTGGGCAAGTCACTTAACAGTGTTTGCCTCAGTTCCTGGTCTGTAAAATTAGCTAGAGAAAGGAAATGGAAAACCATTCTTTCCCAGGAAAATCCCAAATGGGGTCACCAAGGGTTGGATACAACTGAAAACAAACAACTGAAAAAAAGTATAAATTAGAGAGAAGGTGTAAATATCTCCTATAGGAATGTATGTTGATTACTCTTTGTGATCATGCTACAAATGTCTGGGAACCATCCTTGACCTAGTTGGATGGAAAAGGCACCAATATGACATCTTCCATGCTATGTCACCACTTATTAGGATAAATGTTATGCTACATTTGTGAAACCAGGGCAAAAATATGCTACATTTTGAATGGTCAAACTAAGACTCTCACCAATACTAAGATGGTGATGTTTCTACTTAACCAATAAAACTTTAAAATGTTTCGTCAAAATTCTTTACAGGGACAAGTTGTTGGATATGGATTTGTGTCTTTGAACAGGGTAGATGTCAATGACACAGAGTCCAAATGTGAATCAAGAGTGCTTGAAGGAACAGGAATTGTACCAGTGTTGATAGAAAGAGAACAAAAGGGCTCAAGCCCCATCTTTTATACCATTTTTTGAGAGCTGGAAGGGGCTCTAGAGTTCATCCAATCCAGCCCCTGGATTTCATACGTGAATACACTGAGATTGACCTGGCTCGCTTATAGTTCCAGATAATTCAAGGTGGACCTCGGGCTCAAACTAGAGCCTTCTCAATTCTATTTCAGTGACCACTGCTCCAAAGCATCTGAAAGGATGCCCTGAATAGCATGTCCAGCAATAGAACGACAACATGCTTCAAGGTTCGCAAAGTGCTTTACGCATGTTACCTCATTTGATCCTCACAATGACTATGAACTTGGGGTGTCACCACCTTACCATTGAGGAAAGTGAAGCAACCAGAAGGTGAAAGACTTGCCCAGGGCCATAAGTTTGTAAATTGTCAGAGACCAGTTTGAACTCTGGTCTTCCTCACTCTTTGTCCAGTATTCTATGTCCACTATACCACCGAGCTGCCTGATAGACTGCCAATTAATGTTGTTGAATGAATAAATGAATGAACTAAAGGTAAAAAAATTGTGTATGGTTAATAGTATTTCTCTGAAGGATATGTGCAAGTGTGTGTATACACACACAAATATATACATATATACACACATATATAGGCACAAGCATATGTAAAAACATATATATACTATATGTATGTGTGTATATACATATATACATACACACATATACACATGTGTGTATATGTGTGTATACATATATGTGTGTGTGTGTGTATAAAACAGATTAGGAGATTGCAGACTGAATTCATTAAAATGTGATTAAAATATCTGTAGCCCAGACAGGATACAGGTGGTATACAGGTGGATAGAGTACTGATCTAGAGTCAAGGAAGACTCCTTCCAGAAATAAAACCTGGCCTCAAATACTTCTTGCCTGTGTGGCCCTGGGCATATAATTTAAACCTGTTTGCCTCAGTTTCCGTGACTGTAAAACAAGCTAGAGAAGGCAATGGCAAACCACTCCAGCATCTTTGCCAAGAAAACCCAAGATGGGGTCACAAAGAGTCAGACACAATTGAAAAATTACTAAACAACAACAAAAAAGCCCAGTGATCCTCTGCTGAGAAACATCTCATGTACATCAAAATATTTTTATAATAGTACTTTTTCTAACAGCAGAAAGAACTGGAAATGAAGTAAATATTCATTTATTGGACAATGACTAAGCAATAATGTCATGTGGCTGTAATGGAATATAATTGTGCCTAAAGAAATGATGACTATGAAGAATTTAGAGAAGCATAGAAAGACTTATATGATCAGATTCAAAGTGAAGGAAATATAACCAGTGACAAAATGACTATAAGAAAGAAAAAGAAAAGTTAAAAAAAACAACCTGAAAGTCAACATTATAATTTTGATGAACATGCACGACCCAGGAGAAGAGTTAAGAAAATGTATATCCCTCTTCTCTCTGCAGAAGTGGAGGACTATGGGTGTGGAATATTATTTTTATTCTCAAACACAAATAATATACTGCTTGTTTTACTGAACTTCTTTTTAATTCTTTTTTTTAAATCATCATTATAAGTGATGTCACCATGAGTTAGAGGAGGAAGGAGAAATGTATTAATAAATACATTTTAATAAATATAATAATAAATATACATCAATAAATGCATACTCATAAGTATGATAATAAATATAAAAATACATACTATAATATGAAATAATGCATGTAATAATAAATACATATTAATGAAATAAAAAAGTAATACAAAAACAATATCAACAAAAGTAAAATTTTTAAAATGCTAATACAACTCAAAAGTAGCATATATCAGTCTATAAAGATTTTTCAAAGGATGTGCCTGAGTCTTTATTGACCATCTTGCCTGATTGATAAGATATAGTTTACATGTGTACATGTGGTTATTGAGTATATGTTGCATGTTTTAATATTTCTGCATATTTAAACATTACATACAACAAGGAAAAGGAAAGGAATAAGCACCTCCATAGCACCTACTACGTGCCAAGCAACAACCCTTTGAGGTATGTGCTGTTTATCATTACCATTTTAGATGAGGGAACTGAGGAAGGCAGAGATTAAGTAACTCGCTCAGAGTTATTCAACTAGTAAGTATCTAAGGCCATTTTGAATTTATGTCTTCTTGACTCCAGGCCCAGTGGTCTAACTGCCTCAGTACTTAGCAGTCCTACCATAGGTCAGGCACAAATAATCCATGGGAACATTTGGAGTGGATTCTCTAAATTTGAGCATCTTGTGTTTTCTTTGAGCTGTTTCAATTCTGCTTTGCTCATAGAGCACCTTCTCTGATGTGGGCATGCCATGCTGAGCGGTCCTGTGCCAGTGTCCCCCACGTCACACAATCAATTCCAAAGTTCTTCAGAGAGACCTTCAGAGTGTCCTTGTATCGCTTCTTCTGACCTCAATGTGAGTTCCTGCCTTGTGTATTTCTCTGTAAAATAGTCTTTTAGGCAAGCAAACGTTTGGCATTCAAACAATGTGGCCACCTCATTAGAATTGAGCTCTCTGCAGTGGAGTTTGAATGCTTGGCAGTCCAGCTCAAGAAAGGATCTCCGTATCCAGTACCTTATCCTGCCAGGTGATCTTCAGAATCTTCCTAAGACAATTCAAATGGAAGCAATCCATTTTCCTGGCATGGTGCTGGTATACTGTGCAGTTATATTAGACACCCATATGTATATGTATATATATACATATACATATACATATATATACATGCATACATATATATGCATGCATATATACATATATGTGTATGTTATCACATGTCTATGCAGTACGTGTGTATATGTGTATACATGTGTGTTTAGAAATACATGTATATTACTTAACCTTAGTCTCCAGACTAAAAAGAAAATCTCCATTCTTGGAAAAAAAAAAATAGGTAAGTTAAATTAGGCACTAGGAGAATTAGAGATCAGGAACAGGAGGGTCCTTGGGTACCTCTATAGCTCCCTACTGACCTGTTCATTTCCTAGCATCAGTTTGGCATCATCATTCTTTCAAAACCATGTTTCTTGAGCCACATGTTCTCACTGTATCTCCTCAACCCAGACAGAATTAAAGACATGACATAATAATAAGGTCAAAAGGCATTTGCATAGAAGTGAATGGAAGGGTACTTACTTGAAAGTAGGAATTAAAATAAGCCCTCCATCACTGCTTGATGTACACTACTTTCTCCCAATATCTCTAGTCCCAGAGGCATGTTAATTTCTGGTTTTCATGCTGCCACATCAGCATAAATAACCCTGAATACCAGAGAACAGAAGAGATGCTAATGACTTCCCTAGAAATTAGTGCTTAAGTCATGATGCCTGGGACAGCCTTGTCTCTCAATATGGCTACTGTGAAACCTCAGTATCCTGCTATCTTGCTTTCCGGCACCAAATCTGTCAGTATGGGCACAGTGACCCCTGGATTCCTGCAGCCATAATTTCTCTAACAGAAGGGATCTGAAGTCTCAGCATCCAAAGGTATTGCCACTTCATTATTTGAGAGCACTTAGCACCAAACAAGGTTGAAGAAGCCAAGTACTAATCCCAGACAGAGTGAGACTTTACCCAGTACAAGTTCCATGTCTCTGATTCTCCTTTTTCCACTCTGTTTTCATTCCTTTTTATTTCTTCTCCTTCCTGAGTTTCATCACTGCTACCTTGACCTTTATAATGTCTCACTTCCTCTGCTGACCTCCCTTCAGCCTCTCCAGTACTGAAAATTTCCACTCCCACTTCTGCCTTCCTAGCCCAAGCCCCCCATCTAACCAGAGGCCTCCCGCAGCAGACACTATCCTCTTGTTCAGGTACTACATATCCCAGGACATGGAAAAATCAAAGCTATGCAGAAAGGATTAATTATGGGCAGGGGTGATCTCTGCAGTGATTCAATTACATCTGTAGGGTGTACCCTTTACTCCCCACTTCCCATGGCCATTTTCCATTCCCCCTTGGCAATTTAATAGATAAATGTCCATGGATAATCTGTCATAAGTTGTTCACAAATGAGTTGGTGAGGATCATGGAGTAAGAGGATGTAAAAGGAGAAAGAAAAGAAGAATTAAAAATAAATTATTTTAAGTACTTGGATTACTCTTGACTCAAAATGGGTGAAAGAAAGAGGAATTTTCAGCTAGGAGAAGGACATACGGAGGTAATAGTATTTTTTAAAATGTCAATTTAAGATTTTTTTTATTGAATTGTTCATCAAAAGGGAGGCTTCGGGATGAGAATACTTGGAGGCTGATAAAAGAGACAACATAGATTTTCTTATTTAACCCTTTCCTTTGGATCTCCCTGATGACACACAGGCCCCAGTTCTACCTTGAGAATTTCTTTTTTACTCTCTTCTCTTAAAGCCCCCACCTCGGTGACCTGAGACAGCATATGTATGGAGCTACCTATTTACATATTGCAACCGTTCTTGAAAGCATTAAGTTCAGAGTATTACAGAAGAACATTTTTTTAAATTAAAATCAGGAGAAAAACAGAACAGAAATCATTGAATGATCAATTGTCAATCTTTGGTGTTGCTTATAGCCCCCTTACAGATGATTATTTTATGGGGTTACTATTGCACTTCTTGGCCTTGGTTCCTTGGAAGGCCAATGTGGGGGAGGATGAATGAGGACACTTTTCCAAAGAAGCAGTGAGGAACAAAGCATTTGGGAGTTCCTGTGAAAAGTCAGGCATGCCTGTGGTGTGTGTTTCGATAGATCTCTAACTGGAGGAAGTATAAGGATGAGAAAGGATATAAGGATTGGAAGAGAGTTAAGCAGCTGGCTGTAGAGCTCATAGCTGGAATTAAAAAAAAAAAAAAACTCCTGGGAGTTCCTGGGAGAAACTTGGAGCTATTATGCTAAGTCCCACATTTTGTGTTCATTTCACCCACGCCTGTGCTCTCTCTCTATCTCTCTGCCTCTCTGTCTCTCTTTCTATCTGTCTGTCTCTCTTCTCTCTCTCTCCCTTCCTCACTCCTTTCTTCCTTCCTCTCTTTCTCTTTCTCTTTGTCTCTGTCTCTCTCTCTCTGCCTCTGTCTCTCTCTCTCTCTATCTCTCTCTCTCTCTCTCACTCTCTCTCTATCTCTCTCTCTCTCTCTCAACTACTTCTCCTTGCCTGCCACTTTGCCTTGAGTAGGTACCATTTCCCTATCCTTTCCTTCTTTCTATTTCCTACTTCCCTTTATGTGCTGTATTCCCCTAATTAGAATGTAATGTCAGGAGCTCCTACCTACAGCATGTGGCGCGTGACTCTGGGCCAGACCTTGTTTTGAGCTCCCGGGCTGAACCTAGATGTTGTTGTGGAAGAAGAAACAGACCAAAATGGGGGGAAACAAGAAAGAAAAAGAATGTAAGCTCCAGAAAATGGCAGCTGGAAAGCAGGGACTAGTGTGAGCTCCCTACCGAGTCTCTCCAAAAACCTATAAAAAATGGCTCTGAACCAATTCTGGAACTGCAGAACCCACAAAATAGCAGAAGGAAGCAGGGCTCCAGCCCAGGACAGCCTGGATGGTCTCTCGGTAAGGTCTATCTTACACGGAGCTAGGAGCAGAGGGGAGTGCAGCAGAGCCCAGCGTGAGCGGCGTGGACCAACCAGACCAGGAGCTGGGTGGAGTGTGCCCTAGTGCCCTGAATCAGTGAGCTGCAGCAGTTACCAGACTTCTCAACCCACAAACACCAAAGACAACAGAGAACACTAGTGGGAAAAGCTGCAGGAGTGGAAGGAGTTCACCGCCCCGGGGGCAGCAGAGGTGGGGCAGCTACAGGACTACAGCTGCAGTTGCTTCTGGCCCCAGGCCCACCTTGTGGGAGGAATTAAGTGATGGATCAGAGCAGGAGTGAAGAGCCTGCTGAAGATCTAAGTCTAGTCCGGGTTGGGGGTTCTTGGGGAAGGAGGAGTGCTGGTGTGGCAGAGCTGGCACATCCCCACAAGCTTGGAACATAGTACTCTTTACTCTACAAGCAGTCATAACCCCACTGAAAAACTCAAGGGTCAAGTAAGTTGCCTGGGAACATGGCCAGGCAGCGAAAACACACCCAGATTCAGTCTCAGATTTTGGAATCTTTCTTTGGTGACAAAGAAGACCAAAACATACAGCCAGAAGAAGTCAACAAAGTCAAAGAGCCTACAACAAAAGCCTCCAAAAAAAACATGAACTGTTCTCAGGCCATGCAAGAGCTCAAAAAGGATTTGGAAAATCAAGTTAGAGAAGTAGAGGAAAAATTGGGAGGAGAAATGAGAAGGATGCAAGAAAACCATGAAAAACAAGTCAATGACTTGCTAAAGGAGACCCAAAAAAATACTGAAAATTATACTGAAGAAAACAACACCTTAAAAAATAGACTAACTCAAATGGCAAAAGAGCTCCAAAAAGCCAATGAGGAGAAGAATGCCTTGAAAGGCAGAATTAGCCAAATGGAAAAGGAGGTCCAAAAGACCACTGAAGAAAATACTACCTTAAAAAATAGATTGGAGCAAGTGGAAGCTAGTGACTTGATGAGAAATCAAGATATTATAAAACAAAACCAAAGGAATGAAAAAATGGAAGACAACGTGAAATATCTCATTGGAAAAACCACTGACCTGGAAAATAGATCCAGGAGAGATAATTTAAAAATTATTGGACTACCTGAAAGCCATGTTCAAAAAAAGAGCCTAGATATCATCTTTCCAGAAATTATCGAGGAGAATTGTACTTATATTCTAGAGCCACAGGGCAAAATAGAAACTGAAAGAATCCACCGATCGCCTCCTCAAATAGATCCCAAAAAGAAATCTCCTAGGAATATTGGCACCAAATTCCAGAGCTCCCATATCAAGTAGAAAATACTGCAAGCAGCCATAAAAAAACAATTTGAGTATTGTGGAAACACCATCAGAATAATCCAAGATCTAGCAGTTTCTACATTAAGAGATCGAAGGGCTTGGAATACGATATTCCGGAGGTCAATGGAGCTAGGATTAAAACCAAGAATCACCTACCCAGCAAAACTGAGTATAATGCTCCAAGGCAAAATATGGATTTTCAATAAAATAGAGGTCTTTCAAGCTTTCTCAGTGAAAAGGCCAGAGCTGAATAGAAAATTTGACTTTCAAACACAAGAATCAAGAGAAGCATGAAAAGGTAATCAAGAAAAAGAACAAGAAAAAGAAATCGCAAGGGACTTACTAAAGTTGAACTGTTTTGTTTACATTCCTACATGGAAAGATGACGTGTATGATTCATGAGACCTCAGTCTTAGGGTAGCTGAAGGGAATACGCATATATATATATATATATATGTGTGTGTGTGTGTGTGTGTGTGTGTGTGTGTGTGTGTGCGTGTGTGTATATGTATATGTGTGTGTATGTATGTATGTATATATATATATATATATATATATACACACACATACTTAAAGGAGCTTAAAAATCATACAAGAGAAATAGAAGAAAAATTGGGAAAAGAAATGAGAATGAGGCAAGAGAAATGTGAAAAAAGAGTCAACAGCTTGGAAAACTGCTTAGAAAGAATTGGCCGAATGGAAAAGGAGATACAAAAATCCACTGGGGGAAAAAACCAAGCCCTTAGAGAGTACAATTGGACAAATAGAAAAGAAAGTACAAAAGTTAATTGAGGAAACCTCTCCCTCAAAAGTGAGAAGTGGACAAGTGGAAGCTAATGACTATATGAGACATCACGAATTAATCAAACAAATTCCAAAGAATTAAAAAAATGAAACAATATGTAAAAAATATTTCATGGGATAAAACAACAGACTTGGAGAATAGATCCTGGAGAAACAATATTGGAATTGCTAGACTACTTGAAAGTCAAAATCAAAAGGAGACCCTGGACAGCATCTTTCAAGATATTATTAAGGAAAACTGCCCTGAAGTCCTGGACCCAGAGGCCAGAGTGGGCATTAAAAAAATCCACTGATCACCTCAGGAAAGAGATCCCCAAACAAAAACTCCAAAGAACATTATAGCCAAACTTCAGAACTATAAGGTCAAGGAAAAAATACTACAAGTGACCAGAAAGAAACAATTCAAATATTGGGCAGTCACAATCAGGATGACACAGGAGTCACAATCACATTGTCAGCTGCAACATTAAAGGATTGGAGGTTATGTAACATGATATTCCAGCGGTCAAAAGAGCTAGAACTACAGCTAAGAATCACTTATGGAGCAAAATTATGCATAATATGTCAAGGTAAAAAGTGGTCATTCAATGAAATCGAATAATTTCAAGCCTTCATAAAGAGAAGATCAGAAGTAAACCACAAATCTGACCTCCAATATCAAGACCCAATAAAAGCATAAACAGTGAAAAGAAAAGAAAAGGGGAAGGAAAACATAAGGATTCAAAAAGTGCTAAACTGTTTACATCCCTACACAGGAAGATATTAAAAATCATATCACTAACAGTGCAGATAGAAGGAATATACATAGATAGAGGGTATGGGTATAAAGTGAATTTTAGGGAATGGCATACAAATTAAGGGATGAGAAAGAGGAGTACAGTGGGTGCAAAAGGAAAGGAGACATAGAATGGCTTAAGTTATCTCATATGAAAAGGAGAGAAGGGAAAATGGGAGGGTGGGCGATGGGCAGCATTTGAACTTTATTCTCATCTGTATTGGCTCAAAGATGGAATAATATACACAATCAATTGAATATAGAAATCTATCTAGTGAAATAAGAGTGGGGGTTAAGAAAATGGAGGGGGGGACTGACAGAAGGGAAGGCAGATCAGAGAAGGTGGTAGACAGAAACAAAACACTGGTGAGAAGGGAAAGGGTGAAAGGAAAGGACAAACAAGAGGAAGAATAGAATGGAGGGAAATACAGGTAGAAATCACAACTGTGAATAAGAATGGGATTGACTCTCCCATATAATGGAATTGTATAGCAGAGTAGATCCTACAATATATTGCTTACAAGAAACACACTTGAAGCAGAGAGACACACACAAAGCAATGGTAAGGGGTGGAAGTAAGTCTATCATGTTTTAACCAAAATTTTTAAAAAATTCCAGGGTAATAATCCTGACCCTAGACAAAGTAAAAGCAAAAACAGACCTAATTAAAAGAATAAAGGAAGGAAATTAAATCTTGCTAAAAGGAACGTGGAATAGTCTACCTGTCAGACCTATAGGGAGGGGAAGAATTCATGACTTAACAAGAGATAGAGAGCATTATAAAATGTAGAAGAGATAATTTTGATCACAAAAAATTAAAAAAAAGTTTTTGTACAAGCAAAACCAATGCAGCCAAGATTAGGAGGAAAGCAAAAAGGTGGGAAGCAATTTTACAGCAAGTGTCTCTAATAAAGGCTTCATTTCTCAAATATTAATAGAACAGAGTCAAATTTATGAGAATACAAGCCATTCCTCCATTGATAAACAGTCAAAGGATATGAACAGGCAATTTTCAGAGGAAGAAATCAAAGACATCTATAGGCATATGAAGAAGTGCTCCAAATCGTTTTTTGTTAGAGAAATGAGAATTAAAACAACTGACATGCCATCTCTGACCAACCAGATTGGCTACTGTGACAGAAAAGGAAAATGATAAATGCTGAAACAGATATGGGAAAATTGGGACTCTAATGCACTGTTGGAGGAGTTGTGAACTGATCCAACCATTCTGGAGAGTAATTTGGAACTATGCACAAAGGATTATAAAACTGTGCATACCCTTTGATCCAGTAATAACACTAGTAGGTCTGTATCCCAAAGAGATCATAAAAAGGGAAAAAGGACCCACACGTACATTTATAGCAGCCCTATTTGTGATGGCAAAATATTAGAAATTGAGGGGATGCCCATCAGTTGGGGGGATGGCTTACCAAGCTCTGGTATATGAATATAGTGGAATACTATTGTGGAATCAAAATAATGAACAGGCTGATTTCAGAAAAACCTAGAAAGATTTGTATGAACTGATACAAAATGAAATAAGCAGAACTAGGACAACATTGTACACAGTATTAGTAGACAGTATCCCACAGATGATCAGCTATGAATGATTCAGTTTTCTCAGCTACGTAATGATCCAAGACAAGTACAAAGGACTCGTGAAGAAAAATGCTATTCACATCCAGATAAAGAATTAATGAATTCTGAACACAGCTCAAAGCACATTTTTTCACTTACTTTATTCTTTCTTATGCTTTTTTTCTTTTGATCTGTTTCTTCTTGCACAACTGTGACAAATTTGCAAATGTGTTTTGCATGATAGCACATGTATATCAAAGTGCCATTTTAGGAAGAGGGGAGGGTAGGGAGGGAGAAAAATTTGGTATTCAAAATCTTGTAAAAATGAATGCTAAAATTTTTATTAATATGTAATTGGAGGGAAAATAAAATACTATTTTAAAAAAGATAGGAAGTTGAGGAACAGAGACCTGTCCAAGATCACACTGGCAGAAAATAACAGAACTAGGACTTGAACCTAGATCCTCCAACTCTTTTGCTCTACTAACTCTTTCCACCTTTACATTATGGACATGTTTTCATAGCAGCTGTCAGGGTTAGGGTAATTACTGCTTGGCTTCTTCCAATATTGGCTGGATTGGTCGGATTATTATACCAACTTGTATTTAGAGGTAGGAGAGACAAATGGGGTTTTAAGAGAAAGAAAAAAAAAGACATATCATTTAGTCTTGCTTAGTACTTGTGTGACCTTATACAAGTCAGTAGATCTTTGTATGCCTCAGTTTCTACAATTATAGAATGAAGGATCCAGACTGAATCAACTTTATGCTGTCTTGAGGTTCTAAATCTACAATGCTATGATGGTCACAGAAGCCAGGACTCTTTCTTATGCTTTCTCCTCACCAAAACAGGCATAGAACTTTTAAGGTTTTCCCTTTCTCCTTCTTTTGCTATGGTTACTTTGTACCTTCCTCGACCACCCAGAGTGATATACTGGAGCTTCACTGGGGACCATGGTTCTGACCTTTCATCATACATGAGTGTGGCAACAACCTCAGTCATAAGAGAAGCCTAGTGCCCAGTCCAGTGCTTGCCCCATGTTGGAGCTACTGGGAACACTGCTTCAATGCACAGTCACTCCTCTTACCTAGCAAGTATGGTGCTGAAAGCTCTCACCTTCCCCTTCCCCACTCAACTCTCTCCTAGTGACTGAAGAAGAATGTCAAGTAGGGGAACTTCCAATTTTCTCTCTCTTGCCTTTCAGGAGACTGATGAGACTAAGGAATAAGAAAAAAGGAAAAGAATCTCTATGCTCTAAAATATTTATAGTTGTTCTCTTTGTGGTGGCAAAGAACTGGAAAATGTGGGGATGCCAGTCAGTTAGGGAATGGCTGAACAAGTTGTGGTGGGATGAAACACTATTGTTCTGTAAGAAATAATGAGCTGGATGATTTTAGAAAAACATGGAAAAACTTGCACAAAATAATGAAGAGCAAAATGAGCAGAACCAGAAGAACATTGTATTTAGCAACAGCAATATTGTTTTAAGAATGACTTTAAGCAAATAAGTTATTTTGTTTTTTTCATAAATACCTAAATTACCTATAAAGGACATACGAACAAATACACTATCTGCATCCAAAGAAAGGCTTGATAAATTGAAGTAAGTATAGAATAATTCTATATATCTACATCTATCTATTTTATATACCTATTTGTGTCATCTCTAGGGCAGGTTTAGGGGGGAGGGAAGAAAAATTTATATGATAATTTTGTTGTATATTTGAAAGCAATAGCAAGTTGTGCATAGTAGATTTGCAGTTTCATGTACTATCATCTTTTTAATTGTACTGTTATGGAAATGTTTGTTCTATTCCATAAATTGAAAATAAAAACTCAAGTTAAAAAAAAGATTCTAACTTCTTTTGTTATTGTTTTTGGTAGTGATTTTTATTTATTTATGCATCCACCCCACCCTTGGAGTGTTAGAAATCAGAAGTAAAATGTTGTACTGTGTCATAAACATGTCTCTCGCTTTAGAATTTTACTTTGTTTTTCATCCCAACCTAACTAAACTGGTTAATTATGATCATCCAGGCAATGAGCAACACTAAATATAGAAGAGACAGGTGTGGCCAGGGAGTAGGGCCTAGGATATAAGTGACAGACACATTATGATAGACATATATTCCTAATCTATAGAAGTGTTTATTAAAATCGTACTGTGTGTCATGGACTGTGCTAGGTGCTTATATATAAAAACAAAAATGAAACAGACCCTGTCCTTAAAGCAACATATCCTATCTGAGGAGCCAACATATGTACTCATAAGTACATCTTAAATACTGAAGAGAGATAAGGACTAGGCCTGTGATTTCCTTTTTATGTGGAAATCTGAGGTGAGAAGGCTCCTTCGACCAATGCACCTCAAGCCTTCTTGGCAATGTATAGCCTCCAGTGGGAACTTCAAGGTCAACTGATTTGTCCAGGGTCACACAGCCATTAAGTGTCAGAAGCTAGACTTGAAACCAAGTCCTTCCGGCTCAGAGGTCAGCTCTGAGCTCTTAAACTACTCTTCCTGGCTGATTCTCAGAAATTGGAGAGGTTCCATGAACAGCTGGAGCAAACAGGATAAGCCTCACATGGGAGGTCATGTTTGAGCTAAGCTTTGAAGGAAAGTAGGAATTCCAGCACATGGAAGTGGAGAGGCATTTCAAGCATGGGGGACATCTCCCCAGCAGGGTCAAAATACCCCCTTCTTTTTGCCTTCAGGTATGGCAGCAGGAATTTAACTTGAGATGACAACTGGCTTTGGAAAATTTCTCTTTTGGGGATGATGATTCTATGGGGAATAGTCAGACTGTGTCTCTTCCTTGTCATCATGTGGCATGAAAAATTGCTGTTAAGTCTTGCATAGGCTAAATTGCCCTCTCTTCGGCAACAGGGCTATAACAGTATTCATTGTGGTTCCCTCTACCTTTGACATTCTCCTAATTATCACAGCTGTAGCAGGAAACAAGGACCGTTAAACATTGTCCTCATTTCTTATTAAGAATGTCTTTGGGGGACATTTTTATTTGTTTTAAATCTTGGCTGTAACATCCCCAGTTACGGTTCTGTGCATAATAGATGTGGGACTTTTTTGGAACACAGAAATTCCCATACTGACTATTTGTATGGGGAAAGAAAAAGAAATCATCCCTGTGTCCTGGGTCAACGTGTGTCTTTTAGAAAGCCCTAAAGAATATTTTGGCTAAATAATATCTTAGAAAAGCTGATAATGTGAATAAATGGCTAGGATGACTCAAATGCAGCTGTAAAACCCCTACTCTCTATCTAGCTTTTCCAAAGTTTTTTTTTTTTCCTGCTTTATAAAGTCTCACATCATTTGCCTTGGAACTTAAATAAAAAAAAAAAAGATAAACAAAAGGGGAATTTGCATGCTAAGGTCAGGGTGAAGGCCCACTACTTCTATCTTTAAAGTCTGGCTTCTTAAATTTCTCAGAACTTTAAATCATGAATTGGTATCATAACAACATTTACTTGTGGACTAGCCTCCCTTCTACTTCTGCCGATTTACCTGATGACTCTCTCATCACCTTGGAGAAGGTGAAAATAGTATTGATTATGTTGCAGCCCCAAGTGTGGTATATGTCACCTGGAGTCATATCACAAATATGAAGGAGCAGGTGGAAGAAGGAATGGTAGACGAAAGAAGACGAAGAGGAAAAGGAGAAAGGGAAGAAAGATGAAGAAGAAAATGGTAAAATGATGAAGATGAAGAGGAGGAGAAAGTCAGAAGGGAAAAAGAAGAAGAGGAAAAAGATGAAGGGAAGAGGGAGGAGGAGGGAGACAGGGAAGAAGAGGAGGAGGATAAAGAGAAGAGAAGAATGAAGACAGTGGTGAGGAGGAAGGATGAAAAGAAGAGAGACTGAAAAAAAGAAGATGAAGAAGGCAGGCAATAAGCATTTATGAAGTGCTTAGTGAGTACCAGTCACTGAACTGATGGTGCAAAAATGGGCAGAAAGTAAGTCTCTGCCCTCAAGGAGGTTGCATTTCAATAGGGGGAGACAACACATAAAAGGGGGTGGAAAAGAGGGGAAAGAGTGGGAGGAAAGTACCTGCATACGGGCATGGTGGTAAAGTCTGGAAAGACAGAAATAGAGCTAGGAAGAGAATGAAATAAGCCTGACCTGGGCCCTTCTCCCAAACGATCATCCAGATGGACCACACTAGTGGGAGCAGGGGTCCAGAATTAAGTTATGTTCTGGTGTAAGAAGGCCTCAAGCTCTAAGGAAAGTTTCAGGGTGATTAGAAAGCTGAGGAATGGTAGTAAAGTGTATAGACTCAGAAGGAGGAGGAGAGAAGAGGAGGAGAAAAAGAGGGAGCCTGACATGGGAGATAGGAAGGCCTGGGTTCAAGAGTAATCACTTAATCCCTCTGTACTCTAGGAAACTCTCTAAGAGTCTGCAAATAAAGTTAAGGAGCAGTTGCAGATATGCATTATTGGTTTAAGTTTAGTTTCCTGCACAGATAGCATCCCATTACGTCTAGTTCCATCAGTAATAGGAGCTGATATTAATAGTGCCTTAGTGATTGATTAGAAAGTATTTTCCTCATAGCAGCCTTGTGGGAAAAGTGCAAGAGTGTAAGTATCAAGACTATCTTTTCAGAACAGGAAATTGAGGCATAAAGGACTTAAAGTGATCTGTACAACTGGTATGCAACTGGTAACTGGCAGAGCTAGAATCTGAGACCAGGTATTCTGAGTTCAAATCCAAAACTCTTCCCATTATAATGCAACTGCCTCTCATTATTGCCATTAATACATAGCTATTAGGCACAAAGCCTCTTGCTAGGCAAATGGCATATGCCCTCCCTCAAGAACTTGACGGACAGTTAGGTGGTGCAGAGAGCAGAGGATTTGGCTTGGAGTAAGGAAGACCTAAGTTCAAATCTGGCCTCAAATACTGACTAGCTGTGTGACCCTGGGCAAGTCACTTAACCCTATTTGCCCCAGTTTCCTCACCTGTAAAAAGAACTGGAGAAGGAAATGGCAAATGACTCCAGTCTCTTTGCCAAGAAAACCCCAAACGGGGTCATGAAGGGTCTGACATGACGGACTGAACAACAACCAGAAGCTTATAATAAGAGGGGTTAAGGCACCCACATATCTACACAAAGTTCAATGTGATAAAAGCAAAGGAGAAGTACGAATCACTTTAATAATATTTGAGGAGGGAGAGACCAATTCAAGACAAGGTATCAGGGAAGGTTTCATGGAGGAGGTGATACCCGTCAGGCCTCAGATAAAGAGATAGATTTCAACAGGCAAAAACGTAAGTAAGGGCTCGTTTGTTACTTCTCTATAAAGCCTTCCTTGAGCATCCCTTCACCCTTGTACCTTTCCTCCTCAATTTTCCTTGCATCATATGTATTTGTATGTTAAGTTTTCCAGTAG
>NC_050578.1:41726880-41731880 GCF_011100635.1 Trichosurus vulpecula | reverse complement strand
CTGGTCAAGTCACTTAACTAAAGTCTTCTTCCATTTCCTCAATTGTAAAAATGGTAGTAACAGTAACTCATTCCTGCCAGGGTTCTTGCCAGGATTAAATATAGCACTTAGTGCAGTATATGGCACATAAGGAGATGCTTAATAAATGCTTATTTCCTTCTTCCCTGGAGTCTTACTCTCAAGTTCAAGAATACAAAAAAATAAATTCCTCAGGGAACTCCACAATGATTCAAAATAAACCAGATTAACTTTCTACCTATAATAAAAATAGATAGACTATGAAATGCAAATGAATGACTTGAATTTTCCATCACTTTTAAGTCTTGGGCAGAATAATAATAAACCACATCTAAAAATGAGTAGTAGCATGAAGTTGGACTGATTTGGAAAACATAGTTTCAATGATCTCAAATGACTGCTTAAAACACCTCCCGTTAATATCAGTATTCTCCAGCTTTTGCTAACTATGTACGATGAAGCACCATGAACTAGGAGGAATTAAAATCACAAATGCCCCAAAGAAAAATGAAAAGGTAGACTTGAGTATGTTGCAGCATATTACCGATGGAAGATGATTTGTGCTTGAGATGTGGCATAAAAGTATTATCAAGAATATGAGTCACAGACAAAGGAAATAAACTGGACATATATTGAAAGCAAAACACAAAAGGCAGGCTTCCCAGCTCCTTCATACCTACTCTAGCAAAAGCTTGGAATTCATACCATATTGAAGAACAACCAACAAATCCAACGAGAAACTATGATAAGTGATATCATTTACTCCAGAACTGCACTAAAAGTCAGACCAAAGCCCAAGAGCAATAGGAAGCCAGTATGGTCAGAAGTCCACAGGGGACAGACTTGGGAAGCCCCACTGAGTACCAGTGTGTCATATCTAGGACAGTACCAGCCAGAAGAGAGCAACCCAGAACCTGGGGCTCTGAAGTCTCTAACTCACTGTCCTGAGATATCAAAGTGGAATGGGAAAATCAAACCCTCTGAATCTCAAATATCTAAAGGAGATCAACCCAGGAGGTGAAGGGCAAATAAAAACTCAGGGGATACAGGATAGATCTAAGCCGGACTGATAACCCCACCCAAAAACATAGTAGTCTGAGCCTGGCATAAAATCATAGTTCAGGAACCAAGGTCACCTGGAGAGATAAATTTTTAAAAATGTGTTCTCCAATATCAAAAAGTATTGTAAATCTAACTCTCTAACAACCATAAGCAAAGACTTAGAAAAGGGGAAAAATGAATTTTCCACTTTAATACGTAGAAGAAATGAAGCTAAAGATAAAAAATGAAATACGACTCTTGAGGAAAGAATTGGAAGGAGAATAATTAAACTAGAAGAAAAAGTATTAAACCTTGACCAAGAAAAATGGAATCCATGAAAACTAGAATAGGTTAAACTGAAAACAATTACTCCACAAGACAGCAAGAAATATTAGAACAAAATCAAAAGACAGGAAAAAATAAAAGAAAATATAAGATAACTAATATCAAAAAAAACTGGCTCAAAAACAGTTTAAGGAGAACTAATTTCATAATCACTGAACTCCCTGAAATCTGCCCAGATGCATCAGTAGTAGTAATAGGAATAAACAGCAAGTAAACTTTAAAGTTTGTAAAGCATTTTATCCTCACAATAACCCTGTAAAGTAGGTGCTATCTTTGTACTCCCTTTACAGATGGGGATCTAAGCTGAGGGAGGTTAAATGATTTGCCCTAGGTCACATAGATACTGTCTGAAGCAGAATGAAAACTCAGGCGTTTCTGACTCCAAGTCCAGAACTCTATCCACTATAGCACCCTAAAAGACAAAATTATTAGAACTGAAATTATTTATAATTATTATTATTACTGACAATAATAATAGCTGACATTTATATAGTTCCTACTATGTGCCAGGCACTGTGCTAAGCACTTTGAAAATTTTATCTCCTTAGGTTTTCATAACAACACTGTGAAAAGTGCTATTATTATCCCCATATTGCAGTTGAACAAACACAGGTTAAGTTACTTGCCCAAAGTCACACAGCTAGTGTCTGAGGTGGGATTTCAAATCAAAGCTTCTTGACTCCAGACCTAGTGTTCCATCCATTGCATGACCCTGCCTTTTATTAGAGTTATTAGAATGAGACAGACAAAACATGACAGAAATAATCCACTGTTTGTATGCTGGAAGAACCTATAAAAGGAGAGGAACCAGGAATATCTTAAAATCCAGAGTTCCCACATCAAAGAAAAAATATTGCCAGCATCCATAAAGAAACAATTCAAGTACCAAGGAACTATAATTAGGTTGATACAAAACCTAGAAACTGTTTGACATTTTTTTAAAAAGAAGATTTAAGAACTCGGATCAAAACAATAACCAAGCAGGTCTCCAGAGGAACCATGAGGAAGGTTACACACCTCTCATAGAAGTGTAGAAGCACACATTTTTGAGATGGCTACTGTGTGGATTTGTTCTGATAGCCCATGCTTATCAGTTATAAAGTTATGGGGTTTTATTTTCTTCCATTTTTCTGTCAGTTAATTTATGGAGGAATAATGATAACCCCCAAAAGATGGTCCTTTACGATGTTTGTTTTTAAAATACAGAGAGGAAAACAGAAGGAAGCGCAAATAAGCAAGACAGTTTTGAAAGTAACGTATAGAATGTAATACATGCTTTAAAAAGTCACAGGCATTAAATGAAGATTCACGTTTTGATAAAGGTTCCCCTTTTTGGGTCCTGTTTCATTTAAGAAAAATGTTCCTCTGGTATTTAAGTTAAAAAAATTAAATTAACAAAAAAGAAATGAAGGAGACTGATTGTATGTAATTTAAGCATTGTAAAAATATAATTAGAAATGAATTCCTTCTAGGCCAATAAAAATACTTTGTGGAATTCATCTACTTTAGTCTGAGAAAGAATTATAAAGCAATGGTAAAAATTCAAGTACCCTTAAGCTCTATTCTCAGGATCTGGGAAGTTTCCACTGGAACTAAAATTAACAAGAGTACATTTTATTTTACATTGCCTTTTTGGGAAAGACTAAAATGCACCTTAAACACACACACACACAGGCACACACACACACACACACTCCAGCGGATAGCCATAAACAAAGCGGCTGGATGATAAACTTACTTAATACTAGATAAAGTCATTAAAAAAGTATCTCAGATAAGACTCTTGCATCACTATCTTCAAGATATTTAGACATCTGTTTATCAACAATGTCAAAAGTCTAAAATTTGTGCTCTAGCTTTGCTGGAGCTTCCAGCTCGCCAGTGTTTGGTCTGAGGCAAATTGGACACAAGTTGGCAAAGAAAGATGTGAATGTGAACATCAGGGTTCAAGAAGGAACCAACTGCGGATTTTAGAAGACAGCATGGTGGGGGATGGTCATAATCAATTTCATCAGCCCCTTCTTGCTCTGTGAGATCCAACCAGGGAGTTTTTCTTATACTCAAGTTGTTTAACTTTTCATAATCAAAGCAGTCGTCACTAAAAAGAAAAAAAAGGAATCTTTTCTAAAATTCAATTTAACAAAGCTTGATTAAGTGTTCATTCAATTTAAGGCAATAAGCTAGGCCCTATCTTGAAAAAACATTGAATTGTACTTTTAAAATGTATTCTTAAACATAGTTTGATTTCTTTCAAAGCAATAAATATTTATGACGTTTGATGGCTGTCCAACAAATCTTAGATAAACCAGCCCCTGCCAGCCACAGAATTGTCATTCTAAAAGGGGTATAAGGCATGTGTGTGTGTGTGTGTGTGTGTGTGTGTGTGTGTACACACACACACACACATATATATATATACATACACATAGATAGCAACACACATGTGCTATATATGTAACACATCATAACAAATGTGTTACTAGAAGGAAAAATTAAATGCTCCATGAGGTCAGGGAGGAATAATTACCTGCAGGGAGAATCAGGGAAGGGTTGATGCAGGAAGTGATTTCTTCTTCCATGGGCCACCTCCAAACCAATCTTGGGTTTTCAAAGATAGAGAAATGCAAAAAAAAAAAAAGGGGGGGAAACAGGGAGGAAGAGTACTCCAAGCCTGGGAAACATTTTGTAGAAAACTTCAGAGGCAAGAAGGTAGACAGAGAACACATCAGATTAGTGGAATAGTATAACAAAGGGAAGTGAGGCAGAGGAGCAGAGGCTGGAAAGGCAGGGTATTGTTAGATTATTTTTGGCAAGCAAAGGCATTTGAACTTGACTTGGTAAGATGTGGGGAAATATTAAAAATTTTTGAATAGAGAAGCAGCATGATTTGATTTCACCCTGGCATTTATGTTTTAGAAATTCATGTAAAATAGATTCCAGCAAAATCCAGGGTTTGAATTGACCTAACACGACTCCATCTATAACCCTGATTTCTAGTCATGTTCAGTGTTCTTAAGTACAGAACTATATTTTTAATAATAATTGATTCAAAATTAATCTGTAGTAAGGCTGTATCTTGAAGAGACTGATAACAGCAAATCTATTTGGCTCTTCACCTTATAATTATTATATTTGTATTATATTGTATTATTTTTAAAGCAAAGAGCACCCCGCCAAGGGTTATTTGGAGAATTGGTCATTTGGATTCATCTGGCACATAATTCCTAGAACTTTAAACAAAGCTTTTATTTAAGTACTTCAATAACTATTTTATGTCTTTTTAATGTGATACATTGAAAATTATCAGTTGTGTCTGTGCAGTATTCAATCCATACTTGCATAAAGCATTATATTATTGGTACAAAGCCTTTTCTGATACTCCAGCTTTTCTTAGAGTAACCTCCTATATTAGGGAAGAAGGTTTACAATATGCACAGAGACTTAAATAAACTAAGACTGTTGCAGAATAGGGGTTTTCTAGCCTATGAGTAATTGTGAAAACAAACTTAAGAAATCCAGTGTGGCCTTCTGGGAAAATTCCTCTGTGATGGGCAGGGCCCCCAGAGATTGCTCCATATCTCATGGTTTGAGGCCAA
>NC_050578.1:41714380-41721880 GCF_011100635.1 Trichosurus vulpecula | reverse complement strand
CACTGGGCGAATCAAAGGTTAAGTAACTTGTCTATGATAACACATCTGGAATGCATTGCAAGTATAGATCATCCTGACATCAAGATTGGCCCATTATCTGCTACTATATGCTGCCTTTTTACTGGAAAATAGGATAGATGAATTGGGGGAATCTAAGGTAAACAGAGAGTAGTTTGTTGAAAACAGACTGTGAAGGACCTTACTGAACCAGGAGCATAGACATTTCATTTTGCTAAGGGGAAGGCTGTAAAGGCTTTGGAATAAGGGTATGATCTGATTAAGCTTAGGAATCAGGAAGATTCATCTGAAAATATTGTGTTGGCCAAAGGTAGCCATGGAAATACAGAAGGAGGGATGATGCTGATCTAAGAGAGTCAGAACTGGGTGTTTATTTGAATTTGGTAAATAAGGATGGCTAAGAAGAGAGATGAATAAAAAAATGACCCTGCAATTGTAAGGCAGGGTCACTGGCAGACATAGGGTTGTTTGAAAGCGAACAAATTTTACGGAGAAATGATGAATTGTTTTAGGCATGCTGAGTGTCTGGTGCTAATGGAAATTCAGGTCAGGCTACCCAGTGAAGCAACTGGAAATGTAGCTCTGGAATTCTAGAGAGGGAGCAAAGCCAAGAGGAACCATGCATATAGAGAGGTAGCTGAAACTATGGAGGCATCTAGGTGACACAGTAGATAGAGTGCTAGACTAGAATCCATGCTGGCTGTATAACCCTGGGCGAGTCACTAACCTCTCTACACTTCAGCTTCTTCCTCTGTAAAACGGGGATAATCATACCACTCGCCTCCTGGGGTTGTTGTGAGGATAAAATGAAATATTTACACAGTGCCTTGTAAATCTTAAGCTGCTTGGTAATTTCTAGCTAATATTCCTATTATTTCTTAGGAAATATTATAGAGTAAAGGTTCTTGACATTTTTTATATCATGGATCCTCTTACCAGTCTAGTGAAGGCTATGGACTTCTCAAAAGAAGGTTTTTGAAAGCATAAAATAAAATACATAGGATTACAAATGAAATTAATTATTTATAATGTAGTATACATATGCACATATTTGTGCATATGCATATATTTAACTGCAAAGCTATATTTATATATTTAGAAATATAGAGTCATCTATCTATCATCTATCTATCTATCTATCTATCTATCTATCTATCTATCTATCTACCTATATCTCTCCATCAAACCAAGTTCACAGATATCAGGTAAAAAATGCCTGGTAGAAAGAGGAGAGTTCAAAGGAGTGAAAAAAGATCACTGGGCAATATTTGTGTGTATTAGATTGGAAGAGGATCAGAGGCTAGAAAAAGAGGTAAGAAAAATAGAACTCAATGCTATGGAAGCAACAGAAAGAGATTATAGAAAGAACAGAAAAAGGCCAAAGTTAGTAGGCCCCTGGCCTTGTTTTTCTCTGTCCATTCATTCTTGTTAAAGGAGGGAGGAGAGAACAAGAGTGAAGGAATGAGAAGTAATCAATTCCTATTTTTATTCCCTACCTCCAGCTTCCATTACTACAATTTTGCTCTAGATACAGATACCCCATTAGAGGTAAGTATACTGCTGAACAATCTCATCATTAAAAAAAAGAAATAAAATATACTCCACCGTGCAAACCTGACATTTTTAAAAGACTGGACTAGACTACAAAATATACATTAAAATAATTAAATAAAAAAGAGACAGCATTTAGAATGCAACATAATGTTAGTTCCTATTTCTAATATGGCCAGCCTCTATTTCATCTATCGTAACAGAGAAAGCTTGTGATATGGAAAATCCAAAGGTCATTTTGTTTTCCTTTGGAATATATTTTGAATATTTTTGCAGCAGATTTGCTAGTCAATTGTGTTTTCCTTGTGCTATTTTGACAGTTTTAGATATCTGAACACACCCATGTTTCTATGTATGTAGTTCTTGAAGTATGTGCTTTTGCACATTAGTGTGTGCAAAATTTCCATTAGCCATGCTTTGAATTATATGGATTTTATCTTTGACACAACATGTATAATTATCTTGACTTTCTCATAGTGTGCTACAATTCTTCACAGCATTGTAGTAGGGGAAAGGCAACCTATGAGTAAAATATTGATGCCCATAAGATGTTGTATTAAGGAAAGCCTCAGCCTAGAATCTAGATTCTAGATCTAGATACATTCATTCAGGAGTTTTCTAATAAGTACCAGGGTATACAATGGATTGTAGTAGGCTTTGGTGGGGGGAGAATGAAAGGTAAAAAAATAAGACCCTGACCTCAAAGAGTTTATAGTCTAGTAAAGGAGGGAATATGTACTCAATCAAAGATAATATAAGGCAGAACATGGAAAGTATAATAAGAGAAGTACAGACAATACAGTATGACAGTTCAGAGAAGGGGGAGATCAATTCCATATGGAGGAATCAGAAAAGACTTTGTGGAGGAAGGCTTCCATGTGAATTGGAAGTTGATGCATGGGTAAGAATGTCATTAGTGACATACAGTGCTTTTCCTCTGAGATTGTCTTCCATTTACACTGTCAAGTTATCTCAACAAGCATTTATTAAGTATCTGCTGTTTACCAAGTGGCATACTAAACCGTGAAGATAAAAAATGAAAAAAAACAGTTCCTTCTATCAAAGAACCCACAGTCTAACAGCAGGGGGAGGAGGGAGAAACATATAAACAACAATGTACAAATACGCCACAAGATATATTGGAGATGATCAACAGTGTGAAGAGACTAGCATTTGGGGGAGTATTGGGAAAGGCTGCTTGTGTAAGGTCAGATTTACCTGGGATTTGCAGGAAACTTGGAAAGCCTACACACAGACACATACACATGCACACACATGCATACATACATACACACAAACATATATATACACACATATATACATACATATACATGTATACACATACATATAGTGTAAATACACACACATATGTAAAGCACATATAATGTATACATATACATATAATGCTTATATACAGTTACATATATACCATTTAAAGGCAAATACCATGTTTTTGCTTTTCTTTATAACCTCAGTACTTAGCCAGTACTGGCATATATCAGATGCTTAATTAATATTTGTTGAGGTGGGGGCGGAGCCAAGATGGCGGCTGGTAAGTAGGGACTACAGTGAGCTCCGTACCGAGTCCCTCCAAAAACGTATAAAAAATGGCTCTGAACCAATTCTAGAATGGCAGAACCCACAGAACAGCAGAGGGAAGCAGGGCTCCAGCCCAGGACAGCCTGGATGGTCTCTGGGTGAGGTCTATTCCACACGGAGCTGGGAGCTGGGAGCTGGGAACGGAGTGTAACAGAGCCCAGCCTGAGCGGGGTGGAACAACCAAACTTGGAGTTGGGTGGATGGGGCCCCTAGCGCCCTGAATATGTGAGCTGCAGCAGTTACCAGACCCCTCGACCCACAAACACCAAAGACTGAGGAGAAGGTTAGTGGGAAAAGCTGCGGGAGTGGAAGGAGTTTGCGGTTCAGCTTCCAGCCCAGGGGGCAGCAGAGGTGGGGCAGCTACAGCTGTTGTTACTTCTGGCTCCAGGCCCACCTGGTGGGAGGAATTAAGTGGCGGATCAGAGCAGGAGTGCAACAGCCTGCTGAAGATCTAAGCCCAGTCTGGATGGGGGTCCTTGGGGAAGGAGTAGTGCGGGTCTGACAGAGCTGGCACTTCCCCCCCAAATGTGGAACATAGAACTTGTTAGTCTACAAGCAGTCATACACCACTGAAAAACTCAAGGGTCAAGTCAGATGGTTGGGAATATGGCCAGGCAGCAAAAACGCGCCCAGATTCAGTCTCAGACTTTGGATTCTTTCTTTGGTGACAAAGAAGACCAAAACATACAGCCTAAAGAAGACAACAAAGTCATAGAGCCTACAACAAAAGCCTCCAAGAAAAACATGAACTGGCCCCAGGCCACAGAAGAACTCAAAAAGGATTTGGAAAAGCAAAATATACTGAAAAATACACTGAAGAAAACAACACCTTAAAAAACAGACTAACTCAAATGGCAAAAGAGCTCCAAAAAGCCAATGAGGAGAAGAATGCCTTGAAAGGCAGAATTAGCCAAATGGAAAAGGAGGTCCAAAAGACCACTGAAGAAAATACTACCTTAAAAATTAGATTGGAGAAAGTGGAAGCTAGTGACTTTATGAGAAATCAGGATATTATAAAACAGAACCAAAGGAATGAAAAAATGGAAGACAATGTGAAATATCTCCTTGCAAAAACCACTAACCTGGAAAATAGATCCAAGAGAGATAATTTAAAAATTATTGGACTACCTGAAAGCCATGATCAAAAAAAGAGCCTAGATACCATCTTTCAAGAAATTATCAAGGAGAACTGCCCTGATATTCTAGAGCCACAGGGCAAAATAGAAATTGAAAGAATCCATCGATCGCCTCCTCAAATAGATCCCAAAAAGAAATCTCCTAGGAAAATTGTCGCCAAATTCCAGAGCTCCCAGATCAAGGAGAAAATATTGCAAGCAGCCAGAAAGAAACAATTTAAGTATTGTGGAAACCCAACCAGAATAACCCAAGATCTGGCAGCTTCTACATTAAGAGATCGAAGGGCTTGGAATGCGATATTCCAGAGGTCAATGGAGCTAGGATTAAAACCTAGAATCACCTGCCCAGCAAAACTGAGTATCATGTTCCAAGGCAAAATATGGATTTTCAATAAAATGGAGGACTTTCAAGCTTTCTCAGTGAAAAGACCAGAACTGAATAGAAAATTTGACTTTCAAACACAAGAATCAAGAGAAGCATGAAAAGGTAATCAAGAAATGGAAATTGCAAGGGACTTACTAAAGCTGAACTATTTTGTTTACATTCCTACGTGGAAAGATGATGTGTATGATTCATGAGACCTCAGTATTAGGGTAGTTGAAGGGAATATGCATATATATATATGTTTATGTATATATATAAGTGAATGTATATGTATGTATATATCTATGTGTATATGTATGTATGTGTATGTATGTGTATATATATGTGTGTGTTTTTATATATATATATATATATATATATATATATATATATATGTAAAAGAGACAGCAGACACAGGGTGAGTTGAAGATGAAGGGAAGATATGTAAAAGAAATAAAATGAAATTAAGGGATGAGAGAGCAACATACTGAGAGAGGGAGATAGGGAGAGATAGAATGGGGTGGATTATCTCACGTAAAGGTGGCAAGAGGAAGCAGTTCTGTGGGAGGAGGGGAAAGGGCAGGTGAGGGGGGAATGAGTGAACCTTTCTCTCATCAGATTTGGCCTGAGGGGGAATACCATACATACTCAGTTGGGTATCTTACCCCACAGGAAAGAAGAGGGAGGAAGATTAAAAAAAAATAAAAGGGGGGGGATGATGGAGGGGAGGGCAGATGGGGGTGGAGGTAATCAAAACAAACACTTTGGAAAGGGGACAGGGTCAAGGGAGAAAATTCAATAAAGCGGGATGGGTTGGGAAGGAGCAAAATGTAGTTAGCCTTTCACAACATGAGTATTGTGGAAGGGTTATATATAATGATACATGTGTGGCCTAGGTTGAATTGCTCGACTTCTTAGGGAGGGTGGGTGGGAAGGGAAGAGGGGAGAGAATTTGGAGCTCAAAGTTTTAAAATCAGATGTTCAAAAAAAAAGTTTTTGCATGCAACTAAAAAATAAGATACACAGGCAATGGGGCATAGAAATTTATCTTGCCCTACAAGAAAGGAAGGGAAAAGGGGATGAGAGGGGAGGGCGGTGATAGAGGGGAGGGCTGACTGGGGAACAGGGCAACCAGAATATAAGCCATCTTGGAGTGGGGAGGAGGGTAGAAATGGGGAGAAAATTTGTAATTCAAACTGTTGTGAAAATCAATGCTGAAAACCAAATATGTTAAATAAATAAATTTAAATTAAAAAAAACAAATTTTAAAAACTGTCTTACATGTAACTGAGGAAAAATGAAATATGAAATAAAATGAAAAAAGAAAGGTAATGATTTTTCAGTATTGAAAGTTATCTGCTTGACTATGTACAATGATCAAACTTATTGAAACATTAATAACAAATAATTATTATTTACAGAGGTACTCAATCCCACCAGAAAAATAAAAGGATTTTTAAAAATGAAGCATATTAAATCACATGGCTCACATGAAAAAATTATTATCATTAATAGTGCATGTACTTTTAAATAAAATGAAAATATTAAAGTATTAAGTTTATCTTTATTTCATATTTTTAAACTTAAATTTTGTGTATATTTTATAATATGTATACATATACATTCACACATATGATCACAGAAGTTAATAAAAAAAAAACAAAAAAAAAACAAAAAAAAATATTTGTTTAGGTGACTCAACTGTGTAAATGGAAGACAACCTCAGAGGAAAAGCACATACGGTATACTACTATCCCTGTCTGTTGACATTCTACCTCCTGGAGATATTGTGAGGATCAAAAGAGATAATATTTGTCAGGTGATTAACATAGTAGATACTATATAAATGCTAGTTTCTGTTGTTTTGTTACTACTCATTCAGATTGTTGACTGATTACTGACTTCTTATTAAAAGTGCATATTCTGTAACAGACCAAGGTAGTACCCCCAAAAAATAATCAATCCTGACTATTATGCTCCATACGTGCCATAGTAATAATAATAATTTGGGCTGTTATGAAAAGTCTAAACTGAAAGCCATCATTTTATATTTATGGTGCTTTAACTTTTTAATATAATTAATTTGATCGGATAGAATGCATCAGATTTTACATTGAGCAATTGCAGGAGCGGATTCATATAAAGCTGGCAGTCTGTCCCACATTATGTTTTATATTTGATTAAATGCCTGGAGATTGTTTTGGTAAGACATCAAAAAGACACAGTTACTTGACCAAGTAAAGTTTTTGAAGAAGAAACCTGTGTGATAGCATAATTGATTTATTGGAAGTACAAATGATGACTTCCTGATTTTTTTTTCTTTCCTGAGGAAGAAAGCAAGGCATGTTTCTAGAAACCTACATCAGTTTCTGTTTTCCTGTGTTGACTCATCCCAGAATCACAGGGTTGAAAAGACAGCGTAGAAGTTCATCTGATCCATCCCCTACCTCTGGGTAGATCTAAGCATACACTCTTCAACAATCTCTTAATAGCTTATATTTGCATAGCATTTATATTTTCTCTTTTGATTTTATTGAAAGTTTTCATTTTTGCATCACTTTATGTCCAAATATGTCCAAGTCTTCTCATCCTTATCCAGAAAGTCATTCTAATAACATTTTAAAAGGAGAGGGGAGGTGAAGAGCAGTTCCATAAAGCTAACCAATATGAAATCCAGTCTGACAAAATATGTGATGTTCCATGCTTGCATTCCTCCACTTTTGCAAAGAAGCAGACACCTCTTAAAAATGAGACCTCCTTTCCTGCTTCTTTGAGGCTAAATTTGGTCATCCAATGGCTTTCAGTTGTTGTTGTTGCTTTCTCCATCACAGG
>NC_050578.1:39874380-39886880 GCF_011100635.1 Trichosurus vulpecula | reverse complement strand
TCTATCTATGCCTCTTTAGATTTTCCCAGAAAATCACAGCATCTCAGAGCTGGAAGGTGGGGGAGGCTTGAGAAAGTATCTCAACTCTTACTTGAATAAAAACCATCATATAAAATACTAGTCAAGAGATAAGACAGCCACTATTTGAAATTTTCTAGTAAAGAGGAAGAAAATTATCTCTTAACAGTGCAGTCAGTCCATTTTTGAGCAGTTCTCATTGTTAAGCATATCCCTACACGGAAACAAAATATGCCTCCATATAAACTCCACTGATGTGGCATTGGACAAACCACTTAAATTCTCTGAACGTTTTCTCATTTGCCAAATGAAGGAATTGGACCTGATGGCTTCTGAAAGCCATTCTGACCCTAGATCTCTGAAGCCTGGTCCTTCTTATACATGGAAGACCTTGAAATACTTAAAGGAAGCTGTCATATTTCCCTTACGACTTCTCACCAGTAAAACGTTGATATATGTTAGCCTGCTTTTACTGCTTTCTATGCTTAAATTATCCTGCAGAATTTTAAGTCATAAAGGCCAGCTCTGGAAAATGAAGTCCTCCCCCTTCATTTTACAGATGAAGAACTGAGGCCATGAGATGTTAAATGACTTGGCCGGGGTCACATAGGAAGCAAATATTTAAGGTACAGTTTGGACCGATTCTATTCTGACTCAAGCTCAGTACTTTATCCATCACACCATTTTGCCTCTAGAAATTTAATAACTTAAATAATTTTAAGTAATTTAAATTATAATTATGTTATAAATATATATATATATAATTAAATAATTTAAATAATTAGTTAATTTAACTATGATGAGAAATTCAAACATAATATTCAATGAGCTTCCCCTAGCACCCCCAATGCCCATCCCAAATCAGTCCAGATGGAGCTAGGTGGCATAGTGGATAGAGTACTGAGCCTAGAGTCAAGAAGTCCTGAGTTCAAATGTGATCTCAGATATTTACTGGCTACATGACCCAGAGATGGTCCCTTACACTGTATTTGCTTCAGTTAACTCATCTGTAAAAATGAGAATGATAATAATACATACTTCTCAAGAGTGTTGAGATGAGGTAATAATTGTAAAGAGTTCAGCACAATGTCTGGCATCTAGTAGGCTCTATATGAATGTTTGATATTATTGTTAGACATTATTAAATGACTAGCATTGATGAAATGTAATCAGAGAAAAGAACAATCAATTAACTATTAAACAGGAAGAAAAGAAAAATGATCTTTTTGTCAGCCAAATGGGCTAGAGAAACAAGGTAGAGGGTCTATACTTCTAGGCCTCTACATGGGAGCAAACTGTTCAATTTTTAAAATAACCCTGCAGGTTTCTTCTTTCAAATAAAATTTATATTGCAAGAACTTAACAAAACAACCGTGTTTTATATGGGATAGAATCTGCTGATGTATCGCTTTTTGAAGACGATGATAAAAATTGATTGGAAAATAACCTATGAGAGTCACCCAGAAATTAAACCAGAGGGCATTAGCTGAATGAAAATTCACATTTTACTGGCACCAAGAGAGTATATACTAAAGGAAAAAAAATTGATGTACGTTTATGAAAAGAAAACTGACATTTTGACTAATAACTGATTGATCTTTCATGGGGTCACAACAAAGTTGCTTCATTAATAAAAATGCTAAACATTTATAGAACTTTAAATCCAGGCTCCTCCCCCTTTTTATTTTCTGCCAAGGTGTGCCATAGTGCTTTTAAAACAGTGTCTGGGGTGAAATATTTTTCTCAAGTTTACAAATAAAAAACCCACAAAACAAAATAAGGCATAGGACAGAATGGTGGAGAGAGTAGAAAGAAAGAAGACGGAGCTTTGTGTCAGAAGAACTGGACTGGACTGTTGGCTCTGTTTAGCAGCTTTGTGAGCTTGGGCAAATTATTTCACTCACCTAGTCCCTTGTCTGTAAAGCTAGGGAGTTGGACTAGATCATTTCCGAGATTCATACCAGTTTGAAATCCTATGAACATGACAGCTCATATGGGTATTGATAACTAAAGTTATGTCCTTATTTGTCTACTACTTCAAATGGGATCCTTAAGTTCTGATTATATTTAGTCATTCTCTGTCCTGTATGTGACAAAAATCATAACTCATACTGGTTTACAAATGGTGTAAACTCTAAAATCTTTTTTCTCTCCTATGTAAATAAAATATTTTGGAAATATATACACACACTTTCATATATATAATATATGTATTTATGTATACATATATAAACATAATATATGTGTGCATGTGTGGACACACACATATATGTATATACACAATGTACAATATATATATATATATATATATATATATATATACATAGAAACACAATATACAATATGCATATACACCATATATACGATACAATAATATCACATGTTTGTATATTATATATATTTAAATAATGTATTGTAGCTTTGTGTAGATAAAATCTAATTTGTTTATGAGCTATGAATATATTAAAGGTAGGAAAAGAAGGAATGATTCATGACAGATGTGGCCATTTTTCATCCGCAGCTCCATTTTTTTTCAGCAAGTCTTTTCTCTAAAGATGAAAAGATTCATGTGTTTATGTAAATCTCTTGAGTCCTTTGTCCCCACTAGTTACCTTATTGCAGGTATTCATAAGATCGTCACAAGGAAATTAGATGAAACCTTCATAGACATCTTGAGGATCTTCTGCTTGTGTGCATGTGTGCATGTGTGCATGTGTGTGTATGTGTGTGTGTGTGTGTGTCTGTCGGTCTGTCTGTCTGTCTGTCTATAGAGGTCACCTTGGGCTCTTAAAGACTAAGTCATGAAGCACAAAGTGTGGCAGATCTTACCAAACTGTAAAATTTTCAAGTATGAGTCCAGTGAAGGGCTGTGCATCTAAAATATGATGTCTAGTCAATATTTGGACAGGTTTATTACCAGAAAGTTAGTTACAAAAATGGATATTCTTTTTTTGGTGACAACTATTTATGAAGACTACCACGGTCTGACCCCAAGCCCTATCCACTAGGAGACAACACCTAGTGCACTGAAGAATCCTTTGGAACTAGCCATTTACATTACTGAAATAGTCCAAGAATGAATGCACTTTTCCCTCTACTCCGTAGCTGAACTTTGCTCTGTGTGACATCTCCTCCACTTGAACAATGAACTCTTTTACTTTTCTCCTGGTATTCTCAAGGCATTGCGCAGTGCTAGACACATAGCCAGCACTCAATAAATGTTGTGGCATCCCATTTTCATTCCAACTTCTAAGACAGGGATTCTCATCCTTTTTGGGCCATGAATCCTTTTGGCAGTCTGCTGAAGCTTATGGACACCTTTTCGGAATAACATTTTTAAAAATCGTGAAAAAACACTAAATTTCAGGAAGAGGTAAATGAAAATAAAGATGTAATTTTCTCTCTAATTAATCTGCCTCTTCTCATCACTGGCTTTTCAGCCTCTGTCTGCTTTCCCTTCCCTTCTTCAACCTGACCTTGACATCCCTAAGGGAGAAACTAGGGGAAAGTTTGTGAATATGTGTTTTGCTTTAATTACGAAATTAAAGCTCCACCTGTCAGTTTGTCTCCTCTCTTACTCTTTTTATTAATATATACCATATGTATATGTGTTCATGTATATGTACATGAAAGTAATGAAACCTAGCATTTATATAATGCTCTAAGTGTTGGAAAGGGCTTTCCTAATATTATCTCCTTTGAACCTCATGGCTACTCTGGCAGTTCAGTGCTATAATTATCCCCATTTTACAAAGGGAGAAACTGAGGAAGACTGCTAAGTGACTTTTCTAGAGTCTCACATGTAACCTTCAAATCAATCCATAGATCTCAGTTTAAAGGCCATTATTCTAAGATGTAGATGAATCATTACCTATATTTATGGAGAATGACATTAGTCTTTTCATGGCCAGATCAAGAAACTTGAGGACTTTTTTCAATCTTAAGAAGAGAAAAACTCTTATTTTGATTCTGATTTCCCCACCCCCTCCTATAAACACAGCTGGGTGCACAACAGTAGAGAATCTTGGCCAATTCTGATGTTTTCTTTACAGATTCCAACTGGAAAAATAACATTAGCTACAACTCCTACTGAATGATTCAGTGGTATAGGAAAATATGAGAAGCAGTGAAAGATATCATGGAGGAGCAAACCCAATCCACAAGAGGTTAGTGTGGAAGGCTGTATCCCTAATATTTCTATAATACAAAGACTATCATTTAATTTTAGGGTCATCAATACTATCCACCCCTTGACTTCCTCGGTTGCCATTATTTTTCATACTCTATCAGATAAAACTGACCCTCTAGAAGGTCTAGTGTGCTTAGGATACACCATTTCCTAGCTACTGCTACTGACTAATTCATTACATTTCTTGCTATGCCAAGATGATGGAAGGAGGGTCCCCAAAACCTGCCCATTTCTGTATCTCACCAAAGATGTAGTTTTAAATTTGTATTGATATCTTTTGTTTCTCATCACTTACTTTTCTTCTGTCCTTCCCTACCTATAAAGCTATCCTTGTAACAAATGAAAAAAAATAGCCACAAAGTTTAGCAATACTAATCAAGACAACAGAGTATGATAATGTATGTAGTGTTCCGTATCTATGGTTTCCCAACCTCTGAAACAAAGAGAAAAAGGTATTTTTTTTTAAAAAATCTCTTCTCTTATGCAAAGCTTGGTCGTTTTAATTATGCATGTCAGTTCCCTTTCTGCTGTTTTTCCCATTTACACTATTACAGTCAGTGTCACTTTGATGTTACATGCAATCTCAATTTCATACCATCTAATTTATACCATCTAACTGCCTTTGTTATCTGCTTCTTGTCATGAGGTGTTATTATTTCTTATACTTCCTATGTATGGATGAAGTGTATAGAATGTTCAGAGAGGACTAGCACCTCTGGTGTGAGGGCTTGCCCTTTCAGGACTCCTCATTTTACCTTTGGTGTCTACCTTCCACTCAATTCTCACCTGTGACTCCAAGAAGCTGTAGCCATACCCCAGTCAACCATCTCAGCAAAGAGGCTAACCCAGGTTGAAGGTGACAGGTCTCAAACCTGTGGGTGAGTCAAGAAGATACCTACCTCTAACATGTGAAGACTTTTCCTTGTGGTATAAGAATAATTTGTTTCAATGGCCATGAAGGTGGCTGAAGTAGGCACTGTGGAGCTCTTAGGGCTTGGTCAGACATTGAAGACACAAAAGTCATCCACTGCATCCCTGGGTCATCTGCCCTGCCACTGAATTTTGGTAACTCTGGAAGAGAAAGTGATGCTGTTGACTTTGTGAAACTCTGCCTCACTTAAATCAAATTCAGGCACGAGTCAGGACATCATCCCATGATGTCATTGGTCTTCTTCAAAAAGGAAAGTCAAACAATAAATTTGCTTTTTATATATTTGTTTCCATGTTGTCTCCCTCACTAGATTGCAAGCTCATTGAGGCCTGCAACTGTCTGTTGCCTCTTTTTGTGCCCCTAGCTCTTAGCACAGTGTCTGGCACTGTAGGTGCTTAATATATGTTTATTAATTAATTGATGATGTCCCTAAAATATGCTAACTCTGACACTTTCTCCTTCTCTGAGCTGTTATACATATCTGCCTCTTCTCATCACTGGCTTTTCAGCCTCTGTCTGCTTTCCCTTCCCTTCTTCAACCTGACCTTGACATCCCTAAGGGAGAAACTAGGGGAAAGTTTGTGAATATGTGTTTTGCTTTAATTATGAAATTAAAGATCCACCTGTCAGTTTGTCTCCTCTCTTACTCTTTTTATTAATATATACCATATGTATATGTGTTCATGTATATGTACATGAAAATAACGAAACCTAGCATTTATATAATGCTCTAAGTGTTGGAAAGGGCTTTCCTAATATTATCTCCTTTGAACCTCATGACTACTCTGGCAGTTCAGTGCTATAATTATCCCCATTTTACAAAGGGAGAAACTGAGGAAGACTGCTAATTGACTTTTCTAGAGTCTCACATCTGTTAAAGTCTCTGACGCCAGATTTCAGCTCAGTTCTTCCTGACTCCAAGACCAAATATTTATCAACTGTGTCACTCCTTGTGTGTCTTTGGGGTATGTGTGTGTATATGTGTGTGTGTGTGTGTGTGTGTGTGTGTGCGTTCACCAAATAGATACTGGTAAAGGGTAGCTGCTAGCATGTTCTTCTGCACTCTCTTAAGCCTAGTTTTTGATAGGCTTTTAAAGAGCAGGTATTCTTTGAAGAAATATTTTTACTTTGATAATTTTTGAGTGTGTAAGTGGTTCAACTACGATGTATTGTTGTCTGAACACATGAGACTGTGTTGCACCATAATGCAACAACAATTCGTTATTTCTTGAAGTTCAAGCATTTAAATCCAAGCACATAGGGCAGCCATTTATTCAAGTTGAACAATAATAACGACAACCTAACTAACCAGACAGCCTAACAAGTCAATAAGAAGCTGAAACCAATCAGGAATGAGTTGAGTGGGGAGAGGTGAAGGAATACTTTTGTAAAAAAAGAACAAAATGTAACAGATGGAAATAAAGTATATTAGCATAACCTTCCAATAAAGTCTCATCGGCAGGCCATAAAAATAAAATATACTCAATAATTCCTGTCCGGAGAGTTACCTCACTTTCCTTCAAAATCTATTTAGTTTCACAATGCATTTGGCTATTAAACACTTGAAAAAAAAGTAGCTTAACTACTTTTTATGTCTATGAGCAACTGAATTGTTTAAGTTTCCAATGAATTCTAGAAGACAAAGTTAAAATTATTTTATTCTAGAAGTTAACACATTCTCCAAATATTGTGGGATTTGTGCTTGCCATCATGCAGTAATGATTAAAGAGGTAAATGATTGCATTTTACAGAAATGTTTTTTTCTTTAGTGTCAGTTAACATCCAAGATGTGAAATATTGTGCCATGGGTGATAAAGAAATGTCTTCCAAGCAGGGATGATCTGGGTTCAACTCCTCACTGTGGATATATACCATCTATATGACCCTAGCCAAGTTACCTCACCTCTCTGTGCCCAGACAAATATCAAAGACTGTAAGTTTCAGAACAGTTGCCATTCTGCACTAGGGAGCTTCTTCCATTGATCACATTATAGGCAGCTTTGCAAAGCCCCTCAAAACACCATCATGAAATTCCTAAATAGTAACCCACAGATAGACTATTTTCTTCTTTTTTTGTAGGAAGTCAGTTTTTTTTTTATTTTTAGAGCTTTATTTTTAAATTAAAAATTTTCAAGTAACAAAAATTCACCACTCCCTCCCAGTTGAAAAAAAAAAAAGAAAAACCAAACCCTTGTAATAAACATGCATAGTTAAGGAAAACAAATTTCCTCATTGGAGATAAAAATGGATATACATAAACACACACACATATTCATAGACAGACACACATGTATATGTGTATATATCCATTCTTATCTACATATCTCTATATATTTATTTCAGTCTGCTCCCTGAGTTCATCATCTTTCTGTTAGGAGGTGGGTATGCCTGACAAGGTGTTTTCCTCAGTTCCTCACTCTCTCATGCCCTATATCCAATCTGTAGCTACGTCCTGTCCATTCTACCTTCACAACATCTCTCATATAGACTCTCTTCTCTCTTCTAACGTTGCTATCACCCTGGTACATCCATCCCTTCACATCTGTATTACTGAAATAGCCTGTTGGTTGATCTCCTTGTCTCAAGACTCCCCACTCCCCTACATCTTCCACTCAGCTCCCAAAGCAATCCTCCTAAAGCCCAGGTTTGACTATGCTACCTCTCCTACTCAATAAAATTCAGTGTCTCTTCCTGACCTACAGGAAGGAAAATAAAATTCTCTGGCTTTTAAAGCCTTTCAAAACTTGACTTCTGCCTACCTTTCCAGACTCCATACATCTTTTTCTTAAAAAAATTATACTTTTCTTCTATTATTTAATATTTTTAGTTTGCAACATTGATTTTCACAAGATGTTGGGTTACAATTTTTCTCCTCATTTCTACCCTCCCCCCACTCCAAGATGGCATATATTCTGATTGACCCTTTCCCCGGTTTTCCCTCCCTTCTATTACCCCATTCCCCCACCTTTATCCCCTTCACCCTTACTTTCTTATAGGGCAATATGATTTCTATACCCCATTGCCTGTATATCTTATTTTCCAGTTGCATGTAAAAACAACATTTTGAGCATTTGTTTTTAGAACTTTGAGTTCCAAATTCTCTCCCTTCTTCCTTCCCCACCCACCCTCCTTGAGAAGGCAAGCCACACATGTGTCATTGTGCAAAACATTTCTATAATCATGTTGTGAAAGACTAACTATATTTCCCTCCATCCCTTCTTTATTCAGTTTTCTCCCTTGACCCTGTCACTTTTCAAAAGTGTTTGCTTTTGATTACCTCTTCCCTCAATCTGCCCCTCTTCTATCATCACCCCTTTCTTATCCCTTTCCCCTCTACTTTCCTCTAGGATAAGATACCCAATTGAGTGTGTATGTTATTTCTTCCTTAAGTCAAATCCGATGAGAGCAAGATTCACTCATTCCCTTTCACCTGCCCCCTTTCCCCTTCCATTATAACTACTTTTTCTTGCTATTTTCATGTGAGATAATTTACCCCAATCTATCTCTCCCTTTCTCTTTCTCCCAATATATTCCACTCTCACCCATTAATTTAAAAAAATGTAGATATTATCCTTTCATTTTCAACTCACCCTGTGTCCTCCGTGTGTATATATACATATGTGTATGTGTGTGTATGTACATATGTATGTATATTCCCTTTAACTACCCTAATACTGAGAAAGTTTTCATGAGTTATGAATGTCATCTTTCCATGTAGGAATGTAAAAAGAACAGCTCAACTTTAGTAAGTCCCTTATGATTGCCCTTTCCCCCAATGCCATTAAAAGATCAGCACTTCCTTCATAAAGTGTGAGGAGTGATGAGAAACACACAACATGAGATAGCACATTTTACTTTGAGGGCAGTTCTCTTTATTAAGAAGTTCTCCTTTATTGTGAGCTAAAACCTTTCTCTTCCTCTCACTCTCCCACTTAATCCCTTTTAGTCATAATTGCCCTCTGAATATTTGAAAACCGGGATGTTAACTTTCTCCAAGAAAATGACAATTTGTCAATACCTCAATGAAAATTATTTCCTTTACTTTAAAAAAACCAAAATGTAACAAAATTCTACCTATAATAATTTAGTTATTATATGAATACGAAACCCAGTTGCAACTAAAGAATAGCCCTAACCATTCAGCTCTTAATAAAAGAGAGTTTTGAAATCAATCAAATTTAGCCTTGACAACACTGTCCTTTAATCTGCTCACTTTGTCTCTTTAACGAAGAGTTCAAAATCCTTTTGTCATATCAAAGTGATCTATTTGTACCAATCAAAGTCCTCTATTTATACCAAATTCAATTATTCCCCCAACCCACCCTTTTACTCCCTCACTTTCTGTCTCTGTCTCTCTGACTCTGTCTCTGTCTTGTTCTCTATCTCTTTCCTTTTCATCCTGCTCTCTCTCATCAATCTCTCCTTACTAATTGATTCTTTCATCCTTTAAAGCAAATGTTGGTGTAGAAGCTTCAGCTATCTTCATGGTGTCTTATTGCTTATACTCAAAGCAATGCATAGAGACACAGAACCGCATGAGATAACATATCTTACAGCCTTCAGGTAACATAATGAGGAAAAGTCCCATTTTTCTTTCTAGAAATATGCTATGACCCATTCTTCCATTTAACTTAATCTACTTCTTATATTCTGGTTTCCCCAGGTTGTTTGTCAGTGTCATGGAGGGCTTCCTAGAAATGTTGAAGAGTGGATTGATTACATTACCTTCTAAGCTAGCACAGAACCACCAAGAGATCCATGTCACTTCAAAAAGTTTTGTCTAGTGACCCGCACGGGAGAAAATTAGTAATTTTAGTGAAGACATATCACTTAGATGACATGCAACTCAATGTAAAACCTCTTCAATTGGTTATTTTTTATCTCTATCTAGTATTTGCACTAAAGATGTACAATATGCTGACTTTAGAAATGAACAGGAGAGTATTCGCTTTGCATTTAAAAATTTGTATAGCACTTTCAATGAGGCCAAGCTGTTGTTCTCTGATGCAAAGACACATCTTTTAAACATGAATATTTTGATTTATATAGTGGTGAATTGTGAACCATTACAATCTCTAAAGAATAAAAAAAAACAATTGAGAGACTATGGTGGATGTGAGTAGCATACTAGAATGACGACTTATACATGGATTATGACATAAAACTTCCTTAAGTAAATAAATTACCAGAAATAAAGATGGGCTAGTCATGCAGCAAGGTGTGGAAACTGAGGCTCTGGGAAAGTACATTGCTTGCTCATTATCACATAGGTACTAAGTGTAGGAACCAGGATTCAAACCCTAATTCACTTACTTTCATCTAGCATCCTTTCCAAATCAATGCTTACCAATTTGACCAACCTCCATTCATTTACTCTTCTCTACCACCATTATCATATCAAAGAGTCTTTGGTCTACTCTCTTAGCAAGTAACAATTTATGTCAGAGTTAGATCCCCAAATCAATGAAATAGGCCATTTAAACCTGTTTTCACACTAGCTATTTTGAAACTAAGAATTTCTGATTAACCTTTTTCAGTCACCTTCTCTCTCACATACATATGCTTTAAAGGTCAAAGTAAATAATTGCATTTTAGCTTCCACAAAACTAAGCTACTAACTCCAAATTAAGCTATTATTATATCCAGACAAGCTAATTTTTTTAAACAAAAAGTTAAATAAATACAACATGATTAAAATCTTGCCAGGAGATAGTAGGTTTTATAGACTGTTAATAGTTCTAACACAAAAATATATGAGCTTCTCTATTACTTACCCTAAGTACTATTAATGATATGTCTAATTAACTAATCTGTGCCTCAATTGCTCTATGCTGTAGAATGATGAGTCTGACTCATTTAAATATACACATACTCTCCCTCAAACTTTGTCAGTTTTCTTTATGTCAACCTCGGGCTATTTTTCTAATATATGCATGAAATGGAAAGTCCATGAATTACTATGTGTTATTATCTGCCTTGGAAAAGTGGAAAGCAGTGTGAGGCATTTTTTACCTTAATCCCTAGGGATTAATCTATATTAAATACATTCTAAGTGCAGCCCTAAAGGGATTTTGATAACGAGAGGTTGTTCTGAATAGGCAAATCATAATTTAATTTAACTATCAGGAAACTAGTAAGACCCAGAAGGTTCTAACTAAACTTGATGAACTGAAACACAATATTTCAACATGGGAAGTTTGAGATAGTGTGGAGTAATGAATATAAAGCTCACCTGGGAATCCTGAAAACCTGGATACAAGTTTAACGTCTTTCATATTCTGGTTATGTGAATAGAGGGAACTCACAATGGTCAAATTGTTAAGGCTGTAAATTCATGTGAGATTTGCTGATCTGCATCAATGGAGGGAGTTTCCACACTAGGAGTTCCATAAATTGATTTTCACAAATCTGAGTCTATTATGTTTGCACAGCTGATATTACAGTTTCAACTCTCTTATGCCAAACAAATCTTAGACTTCTCTCAATGCACATCCTTAATCTCCTTTCTATTGGAGATCTTATTGAATCCCTGTTATCTTTTTCACATGTGGATAAAAATGTTATTTTCTGTTTGAAGTATTACCTGATCCAACATCAAGAATGATCTCCTCTGTTGCACCCTCATCCACTGATATCAACCTCATGATCTATTTTGCTTACATGCCTTGTGCAATTATTTTGTATTTTTGAATGAAACATTGGTGTCAGTTTGATAATTTTATTACTTTGTTTTTAGACAAACCAGAAAAACAGACTCCATTCCAATTTTGTTTTAGAAATAGGGTATTCAAGAATTCAATTGCAGGTGATCCAAAAGCCATGAAGATTGTGGTATATTACCAATAATGACTTTTGGATGAGAAGGCTATTAGAGAGATGTTCATATTGTATGAGCAAAAGAAAAGAAATGTGACTCTCATGTAGCAAGAGCATAGAATAAAAGATGGGTAGCTTGAATTTTGCATTAGAATCCACTAAATACTTACAACATACATACACACATTAAGAAAAAGGCTTGCCAATGCCTCAGGTGATTCTTCTATGGATAATTTATGGGAAAAAAAATGTGGGCAAGATTTTCACATAATGAGAAGTCACAGATTCGTTCTGATACATATTGATGAAGGAAATTGAACTGATTAGATAAAGGTTCTTCAAAATATTGAAATGCATATAAACACACACACACACACACACACACTTTGATAGATGTGGCATCTTGTGATCACTGTTTCCCTCTGCTGACAATGAACATGTCACTCCTTTGTCTTAGGAAATAGTCTTTTTGAGTTTCTATGCCTGAAAACTTTCTCATCCTTTGGTCAACATGGTGATACCTCTCAGCACTTTCACTAGACTAGT